>NC_044204.1:5118509-5360770 GCF_900880675.1 Sparus aurata | reverse complement strand
AAGCAAGGAAGATGGAGGGATTGGATGGAGGAGAGACACAAGCCTCTGGGCATCACCGGGCAGATTTAGTGAAGAAAAAATCTCCACAGTCCCTTTTTCAGCAAAGGGAAAAGATGGATTCTGGAGAGAAATGCACAGCGGTGACGGGATGGGTCGTGTTCAGAGGAGAAGCGTGAACATGAATGTCAAGTTGAAGATCACAGGTTCAATCAGCCAAAAGGTGGCACGCATGTTCTGGGTCGTTTCCTGTTCACTTTCTGTTGAGCTAATTGGCAAAACTCTGTGAGGAAGATTCAGTATTTCGTCATCACAATCATTTGGGCACGATAAGTTAATAGTAGTAGTGTCAAGAAGCTCATCTTGGCTTATCAACACGGCAGCGGAGCCTTGTGTTGTTTGTGTCCAAAACCTCAGATGGAAGAAGTTTTTTATTGGCAGGACGGAAGCAAAACCACCAACAGATGGGAGTCCCTATTCTTAATTTCCACCTACGAAGGTCTGATTCAGATGTAGGCTGTAGAAGGGTTTTTCAGGTCACCGGAATACAATATGGGCAGTTAATGTTTCTGCAAACCACAGTAATGTCCAGGGTTGACATTTGCACCAAACGTGGCATATCACGTTCACATTATACGCTTATTAGCCACCTGTCGCAGCAGGAGATGGAGGAGAAGGTTGTGGAGCTGAGCCAAAGAGGCTGCCAAACGGCCAACCGCAGTTCAAGTCACACCAGTGGATATTTTTAAAGACACCCTGAGACATTTTTAGCCCTTTTAGTGGGGGAGAAACTGGGTTTTTTTAAGGAGCCATTGAGACATTTCCATCTGTTTTTGTCAGCTCAACCCAACAGGATGAGGCAGATGGTGTCCAACCATCGAATCCGGTTCTGCTCGAGGTTTCTGCCTGTTAAAGGCAGTATTTTCTCGCCACTGTCGCCAAGTGCTTGCTCATGGAGGAAAGGTTGTGTCTCTTTAAATAACTTAATCAAGGAGTGTGTCTATACCTACTTAATTTGGAAATTGTCACAAGATGACGTTTTGTTGTGAATTGGCCTTACACAAATAAAGATGATTGATTGCGGAGATACAAAACAGGTATATAAGTCAAGCCATGATGTTTTCTGAGGCATAACCAAGTGGTTTTGTGCATAAACTTAACCAGAGCATAAGCACAGCATTATGACAAGAGAGAAACCAAAAATTGGACCCAACAAACATAAAATTGTGACATAAAGAAACATCCAGTTTTAACTTATCTGTCGTTTTGCAGAGACATACCTAGGCCTACACTATTCTGGTGATTGGGTTGCTTTTATAGAAGAAAAATAATTTTGGTTGACATTTGTAAATCAAGAACTCAATAGTCCACCAGTGGCTTTACTGTTTTGTGCTTAATCAAAAATTTAATCAAATTGTGAGCTTGAAACCAATGATTTCATCTGCTGACAAAACATTTTAGCCACATTTCTTCCATGATTTTAGTCCATTGTTTTATTCATAATAACCAACTTTTCCTCCCAAACAATATTCCCAAACCTTTAACAGATATATTCTAAGGTTTCTTGGGATGATTCCACTCATGATTTTTTTTTAATGTTTAGTTTTAACGGTAGATGAAAACCTATCCAGTCCCAAATTTTTGCACGGTGATGACACAATGTGCCCACTGACCCTTCTCTAATATTGAACACAGGGAAAGAAGGAGTGACTCGGTGAGGTGAGACAGGATTGAAACACACAGCAGCTGACGCAGAGAAAACACAGGAGTGATACTTCTGCTGGCCGCCCACTCTTACACCCAGGAGAGAGATGACATGAGGACATGAAAACACACACAAAGGCAGGAAAACTTCTCTATACTGTATCATGTCTATGATACACACAGGACAAAGCTCGCATGTACTTACAGTACACACAAACGCAGAAAACACACAAAAGTTATGTACACCCACTCAGTAGTGACACACACATGCACTCGACACAAATGCATTAGGGAGGTGTTATGAGAAGGTATTTTTCTCTGAGGCTATTACTAATTCATTCCCCTCTGTGTGAGTGGGAGTGTTAGCCGGCAGGGCACAGATTTAGACAAAGCTGTTTATCACCGGACCACACACAACACACACCACACACACACACACACACATACACAACACAACACACACAAAACACACAGATGAATGGATACCATCGTTCAATTGATTTTATCATTTTATCACCCACACTGATAAAAATAAATCTGCGCATCTTCCACACTCTGCTGAGGAAATGTAAAGCGGTTGATAGGCCGGGAGCTCGTACTGACCTGTGTGTGTGTGTGTGTGTGTGTGTATGTGTGAATGGCAGTCTTATGAGCCACCGTTAGCATTGGCTCGGTGCTCGGCAGCCTCGTTATGTTTGTCTTAAATGACGCTGTCGCTGCGCACCGGCTAAAAAACAAAGTGTGTGTTTGTGTGTGTGAGTGTGTGTGTTTGTGTGAGAGAGAGAGAGAATGTATATGTGTGTGTTTTGTCCCAGTCAGTATAAAACTGGCTGTTAAAATAGATTACTGACTTCACCGAGACCCCAATCCGAAACACTAGGCGCCCTTCTGGGTGTCGTTATCAAAATGAACCAGGCGTCCTGCACGGAGACATTATCCATGCTGAACCTTTGTTGTAACGACGGAAGTAACAACAAAGGTCGATGCAGATATTATGACTGACCTCCGAGTCTCTTTGCTATCGAGGTAATAAAGCCACCGGAGCGTTCAACTCTGTGGAACTACAGAAAATACATTAAAAGAAAAGATTCTCCAGGTTTAAGTTCATCTATCATATGACTCTAATGTTGCTCACACTTATACTCTTCTTACCTGCTATATGTTGTGGTGTCTCTGGGGATCATCAGCATATCGCTGTTTATAGATGTGTCTTGTTTATAAATGTTATATTTTTCCACGATTTATCCCTAGTTATGTTATGTCATGTTATGTTATGTTATATTGACTTGCGTTATATTAAGTTACATGTTAAATTAAGCTACACATAAGGTAAGTTACATGTTAAGTTGAAAGTTGAGTTGAGTTGAGCTGAGCTGAGTGGAGTTTAGTTTAGTTTAGTTTAGTTAAGGTAAGTTACACATTATGTTAAGTTAAGTTCATTAAGTAAAACGGTTATGTTTAGTTAAGTAAAGTAAAGTAAAGTTAAATTAAATCAAACGTTAAGTTAAATTGAGTTGAGTTAAGTTGTTGTTTGGGTAAACAGATACCCCTCATAAACCTAACAATTTATAAGATTGACAACTGCAAATTGTTGTTTATTAGATGTGTTCTTTCATGAATTTTAAATTCTTCCAAGAATTATCTCAATATTATTAAAATTATATTTTATTTTAAAATCATATAAAGATTTTCAGATTGTATCATATATATTGTAACCCCGTAATTTTGGTATTACTTAATGTACGTCTAATGCCGCAATACTTATTTATTTCCAACTTAATTAAGTCCTATGGTTGGACATGAGAGGCTTCTTCTTTTCAGGTTGTCAAATTAAATTGTGGGAAATGTAGGAGTTTACTTACTGGAGCTTAAATTGAATTTGAGTTGAACTTTATTTACAACATCATTACTTTATGATCAGAAAAAAACTGCAACTTAGCTACAATACTATTGTGGAGCTGTGTCATGGTCATGGGAATGTGGTCTGTCGTGTTACATGTGACTCGTTGAATTGTGAGCGGAAGTTGAAAAATCAAGATACAGACAATATTCCACAGATTATTGTGATATAAAAGTTAAACTGACCTCCCATCTTTACTCATGAGCTCGAGTAAACATCCAAACCAGTGGGAAGAAATTTAATTAAGTAAAACTGAGGCTTGATAAGACACCAGAATAGCACACGGCGACCTTTGAATGCTCCCAGTCCCAATCTGAGTCACACCCGTCGTATAAATCTGCACAAACTCGTATCAATTACCACTTTTTCGTGACTCTGCCTGTGCCAGAGCGGCCCACTCTCCCTGGTGGCCAAATGAGCAATTAGCCGAGTGTGAATCAGAGGTGTTGCAGCGGGAAAGGTAAACAGGAAGCCGGGGGTTCCTTCCGATGATGGACCGGTGCTGACGCATGCCGAGTGTGAGGAGTGTGTGTTCAGATTTTTAGCACAACTGGTCCATTTTCTCAGGAGATCTGTAACTGGAGACGTTATCTGTGCCGTGATGTCTGATCACAAGTCTATGTATTTACTATTAATAAACATTAATAGCGGGATTCAACATTTACACACACATTAATTTAGTATTTACTGCTGTGTTTGTACCTGATTTTGGTCCAGTATCTAGCCCTAGTATGGTCCTATGTTGTGTTTTCAGCCCTGGTTAGGATAAGTACATGCAGGTGCAGCCTCTGACTGCAGCGCCTCATCTCTCCTCTGCAGCTCAGTGCTGCCCCCTGCAGGACAAGCAGGTCTAAAGCACAAAGACAGTGAGAAAAACACAAAACTGCAGCAATTATTTATGTGCTCGGTTTTTCCGCGATGATGCAGAAGAGAACGTGTTGAATTCTAATCCTGGTTCTGTTTCTGTTAAATCGAACCGAGGGGGGAATTAAAGATGTACTGGAGACTGAAGCATTTACATATCACACAGTGTGTTCATGTTCATCACAGTGTACTGGGTAATGTCTTCTGGATTTGTATCCTCTTTATCCACCAATTGAAAACACACTCAATATACGGTCACATGTAGGAATAAGCAAGCTATCTGAGGCTTTAATACGACTTTATGACGGTATAACGAGACGTGGATTCTTGAAATTAGAGATTTCTTTGCTGCAGTCGGTTATATTAAACTGAACATCATCTTGCCAAACAAGCAATTTGAACACGTCACCTCGGGCTCAGGAGACGACATTTATCTGTGCTTTCTTACTTCACGTTCAGTTTGAGTTTTACATTTTCACTATCAGGACTATTTTTAAGGCTTTAATTTCCAAATACAGATGCTGATTCGATACCCGCCAGAAAAACTATTTTCCAGGGAACCTCAGTATGTTTTTTTTTCTCCAAATTCACTCAGCACTAGTAGATAAAGATAAATGTGTATTTGTACGGGTATATACAGGCAACATATGTCAACGAGGCTAGATTTGTGCCTCGAGACGTTGGCTTGTTACTTGGCAGATTATTCAATTATAAAAACAGTCATTAGTTGCATTAAAATTACACCAACAGGCAATAATGACTAAACAAGATAAAGGTTTTCTAATTTAAAAGCAGAGTTGTCAACACAAATCTGATTCTATTGTCGCGTTAGCTCGATGCTAATAGCACAATATCTGTACATACATTTATTAAAACTAAGTGTTCAGGGTCCTCAGTGTATTCAAAGACTTGATGAGCAGTTTGCGAGACGGCTTATTATTAATGGACGGGTGTGTCTCTGGAGTCTCAAGCAATCAAGACGAATGTGAGCACGCAAACACGCACACATTAACTAAAAGGGTGTGTATTCCCTACACTCTACACTGAGACCTGGCTGTCTGCAGTTATTAGACCCTGGAAGTAATTTACAGTGACATGAGCCACAATTCATCCTCGCCCTCCCTCCTCTCCCTCGTTTATCCTCCTCCTCCCCCCTTTCTCTAAATCACTTTCCTCTGCCGCTCCACGTCTCGCCTGATTTCATCCTTTATTCCCCCAAATCACACACGCAAAGTTCCCCTCCTTCCTCCATCTTCTCCTTCCCCTCGTCGGACACTTTGATTCCCCCCTCCGGATCTTCTTCTGTCGCATCTCCTTCATTACACAAACACACACAGACTCACAAAATAAGAGACAAAACGAGAGGGAGGAGTAATGGAAGCGAGTGTAATGAGGAGACCGTGAAGAATAAGCCCGACAGAACCGAGCGAAATCAAACAGAACCATCGTCGTCATGACAAACGGTCATTTTGTGAGCAGGTTTTGTACATATGTGAGAGTGTGTGTGGGTATTTATTACTCTTGTCATGGTTTCTTTCTCGTCACGATACAAAAAGATACGATCTTTGCCGATATCACACAGTCTGCCACTGATATATGACATCTGCTCCCGCTGCCAACCATCTACAGATTAGACATATTTAAGGTTTTGTTTAGATTTATTTTGTTTAGAAATCTGAGGGGGAAAAAACAATGAGTGTGTCTTAATCATAAGTAACAAGTGCTCCAGAAGAAAAAAGTAAATAAATAATTGAAGAAAAACGCAAAATAACGCAAATTATTTTCTACTTTTTGCCATAAAAGAAAAAAAAAAATGGCACACAAATCAATTTAAATTAAACAAAAGTTGTTAATTATAATAATCAACAAGGCAAAACAAGCTTTTTATGTGAGTCAGCATAATTAGCTCGAGCCTGTAGCATATATTAGCCTACCCGCTAGCCGACCTATTCATCTTCTCATAGCTCATAGCTTTTATTTATACTGTACTTATTCCCGGGTGGTTTAAGAGCACAGTCAAGTTTTGGCCTAACAGACGGACTCACTGTGACATCGTGAGTCACTCCTGATGCAAACTTGTTTATTTCTAATGTGATTTTCTGTCAAAGCTGTGACACTTGAAGGTCCTATTTGTGGGAAAAGTTTATTTTTGGGTCTCATTCCTAACAAAAAAATCAACTTTTCTTGCAAACAGGACAGTGAAAGACAATAAAACACTGTGGTCAGACCTGTGTGATGTTTCTGTAGTGATGAATTAATTGCTTTGCTGCTGTCTTTGCATGTCAGACTATCTGCTCGTCTCAAAACATTCTGTAGTCTGCGGCCCAACAGGTCAATAAGGTCTCCAGAATAACATTAACGAAAGTGTTGATGAAAAGTGCTTGTGCAGATAGCTAGCAGTTTTATACTCAGGAATTATTGTAGACAAACATTGTGATTGGTTCTATATTTTTAAACAGAGCAGCTAATATTCCCGTAGCAGACAGATGTGCAATGAGAATTTCAAAATAAAAGCATATCTTAAAGGTGTTGATATGGATCTATGTCCCCATAGGCTTCCAGGAATGAGTGTAAGTCAGCGTAATGAGATGGGAAGTGATGCTCCCACGTCACGTCTGTGTGTGTGTGTGTGTGTGTGTGTGTGTCGGGGCCTAATTGAGGCGCCGCATGCGTTCAGCCATGTTTGCTAACACGGACAAAGATCCAATTTTATGCTAATTACTGACGCAGAGATTTGCGTCACTTCGATTGTGATGGTCGGACGGACGAGGAGGCTGTTAACGTGACTCAGTCCAGGGAGCGCACACACACACACACACACAGACACACACACACACACACACCACACACACCTATACAGGTATGGGTGGTTTGCAAGGACATTTTACCCATACCAGCCCAGCGGTGGTTTATGGGGACCCACCTTTCCCTTTGTCCTAGGAAGGTGGCTAAAAGATAAAAGTGGTCCAAAAAAATTAAGAAAAATTCCTGTCTACTTAGATTTAAAATATTGTCAAAGAATTCAAAGAAACGAAAATCTGACATTTGACTGGATTATGAGGACGGGGCGGGAGAAGGCGTTTCCTAGTACAATGGTGACTTATGAGGACCTCCCTTGTTTATTGGGACGTAACCCATACACACACACACAGTCAGGACAAAACCCTTGTTTTTGAGGACCACACTGGTTTAACTGGACACTACCCATTACACACAATCAGGAAAAAAACGTTGTTTGTGAGGACCATGCTGGCTTAACTGGACGTTACCCATACATACATACACACACACACATAATCAGGAAAAACCCTTGTTTGTGAGGACCATGCTGGCTTAACTGGACATTGTTCATAAACACATATAACCAGGGCAAAACCCCTTTGTTATGAGGGTCACACTGGTCTAACTGTACATTACTTCATAAACCACTCCTGAAAAATTACCTTACAAGAGTTTTGAGAAAGGTAAATTACCTGCATCTTAAAAAGTAAAATTATAAAATATGTTATCTGGATGATGGAATCTGTCTCTATTAAACACATTGTTGGCAATAATGTTAGGCCAGTGGTATGAGTGACACTACAGTTATATTAATATTCTTGATGACTTATTAACTTGGGCACAAGGAGAGTGAAGCAAGCTGGACCGGGTACCTCAGTCATCACAGTTTTCTACAGATGCGCAGTGGAGAGCATTCTGTCATCCTGCATCACAGTGTGGTATAAAACTGCTCTGCTACAGAAGGAAAGGCTCTGCAACAAGTAGTGAAATCAGCACACAGGACACATCAGCAGATATCGGAACAAAACTGCCAGCATTCTGAAGTACCCCTCTCACCTGGCCCATGGACTGTCCAACCCTCTCCCCTCAGGAAGAAAGCTGCGCCGCATCAGGGCCAAAACAACCAGAGTGCATACAGCTACTCCCCAGAGGTTGTCAGACTGCTAAACTCTGCAAAACATTACAGACTAATGTGCAACAAACACTGAATATTTATTTTATATATCACATTTTTATGCTGCATGCCATTTTCAACTTTTATAAATGATTTCTATATTGTTTTTATATTGTCTGCTACTTTTATGGGACCTTGAGTACTAAATTCCATTCCTTTTATGTACCCTAATGTACTGGAATGACAAAAAAATAAACCTTGAATCAGCTCAGAAACACTGGTTTTAATATGTATAATTCAAATACACTTTTTAAACCAGTGGGGAACATCTACAGGAAGAACAATGTGCAAAACAAAATACACATTAGCTCTAAATAAATCAAGACATTACCCACATTGTTCAAAAAACAAACTTAATTAGACTCTTATGTACCCTTCATGTCCTGGAATGACAAAAAATAAACCTTGAATCAGCTTAGAAACACTGGTTTTGTTATAATTCAAATACACTTTTTAAAACCAGTTGGGATCATCTACAGGAAGA
Organism: Sparus aurata; assembly: GCF_900880675.1. Lineage (NCBI taxonomy): Eukaryota > Metazoa > Chordata > Actinopteri > Spariformes > Sparidae > Sparus > Sparus aurata. The sequence continues at coordinate 5,351,866 of NC_044204.1, read as the reverse complement.
ATAATGTGCAAAACAAAATACACATTAGCTCTAAATAAATCTAGACATTGCCCACATTGTTCAAAAAACAGACTTTTCTTTTTAACATAAAGCTCCTGCTCCTGAAAAATCCTGAATATATTGATGAACTATGAGCAAAGCAAAATAAATGTCATGCTAGCTTACAGAAAAACTTAGAAGCTATTTTTTTTTTACTGTAAGGCCCCTGTTCCTGACAAAATCCCGGATATTTTGAAGACTTCTATCTATCAACGCTGGGTGCTCAGCGATCTTACATTGTTCACACTCCACTTTAGTTGCTAGGTCTCCATTTGTAATATGCGTTTTGAAGTGTTTCATCACAGCACTAATTTCAGTCTTGCTCCACGGCCTTTTCACACATCTTCTGGATTTTATCTCTGTCAATCAAAATAATATTTTATATGTTAAGATGATGACGATAGCGGTTTAGTTTAAATTTTCTTGAAAACTTTTGCCACTGAAATACAGGTTAATTATATTGTACAAAAAAGTCACATTTAGTAAATGTTAAATTAAAATCAGTATGAAATCAGATTATGATGACACTGGGGCAGGAGCATCAACACTATAATGGTTGCCCATTGCCAGGGCCTCTTTCACACCTCTTAGGCCAAAGATATATCTGCTGTTCAAGAGGCACTGAAGTCCTACCTTTGGAGCTGGTGACAACACTCTCAGTCACACGCAGTTTTTTCTGTCCTGGAAAAGCAAGAAAATCTTTTGTTAGAATAGCCAGCACAAAATCCAAACCATTTATAGTGAAGTGTATTTTATACATTGGTATATGCGCTGTAACTTGAACTTGATCCTGAAATTATGTGTAGATGTGAAGAGACACAGCTCTTGTCATTTTGGAGGACTAGATTAGAATACACATTGCTCTAGACACACGCACACACAAAAATAACACACAAACTTATATCCAATAAGGGTTTGGCAATTGTGCTTTGGTGTTAACTTCGCTATGGACCAACTTCATGAGGACATGAAACAGACTTTGTCAAGACTCTGTATGAAAACTTACTCATGATGGGACTAAACCATTCTAAAATATTTGAAGCAGTGTCAATAGCAACCCAGCTGATAGTCAACAGTGCCTGGTTTTGGAATACTGAAATGCATGTAATTGAGTCACTGCCTCCTAGCTGGTCTGAGGTGGTAACATCAGTAACAAACTCAGCTGGCCAGCAGTTTTGGACTGAAGGAGGGGGACCATTAACACTAGAAATGTATCTTTACCTTTAAAACAATGTGATCACATTTAAGATTATACCCTCTATGACACTGAAAATGCAGTGTTTACTTCATTACAAGGTCAACAAATTCAGTGATACCTCAACCCGATTACTGGATAACCCCTCTCAACCATTACTACCATATTAAAGAAATTATCAAGAAAACGTACCTTTGTAACTTTTGGTCTTATTCTGGGTCGATACCATTCTTTTTCTTTTCCCTAAAAGAAACAAAACTTCTAAATTGTCTTTTTAACAATTACGAAGGCTAATTAATTACTAGCAACATATTTATGTAACAGTTGATTCTATTCTAACCCCAAAGTGACAAGTAATGATAAACCCATTGAAAAGTTATACTCTAATACTACAATATGGATCCGTATGAACAGTAGAGGCGAATTTATCTAACATTGAACATATACTGAGTATATTAAAGTCCCTTTGTCCCTGGCAGCTCCATGTCCGCTTCCTCCCCCATTTGAACAAATGCAGCACAGTATTATTGCCTGTGATATAGCAAGAACAATTTATGGCTTTCCCACACATTACCAGAGGAACTGGTGGGATCTTCAGGCATCTTCATTTCTTGATTTTCTAGTGACACGAATAAAAAAATAAAAAAAAAAAGCCCTTCAGCATCTTCAGTTTGAAGATAAGGGATCAGAGCACTACTTTGGTAGTCGCCATAATGATAAGGTGTGTCTCTTTTTATATGTGTGCATAAGATGTATCACATGACTACCCTTAAGTGTAGAACCACACCATGGACTTTACCCTGATGGCACCATCATTGTTAGATCTATTTATCATGGTGACTGTGAACCTTGCTGTCTTTGTGGTAATATTAAAGCAACACCACGTAACTAATACATGAAAATATGATCCTCAATCCACAATATACCATGAACGCATACCGGAAGATATTCAACACATACCCCTTAATCCAAGGGCACAATCTGACTCCTCACTGCCTCCATCTTTAGCATCTCCACCACCTTCTTCGCTGTTTCCACCACCTTCGTCGTCTCTACCACCTTCGTCGTCTCCATCACTTTCATTGTCCCCGATGGTGTCATCTCCCTCAGCTTGACCGTCTCCACCGTCTCCATCGTCTTCGTCATCTCCATCATCTCCATCATCCTGCTCACCTACATCCAGTTCTAGGTCCAATTCATCTGAAGAAAAGCATGATTGATGCAAAAAATAAATATTGTTGCTGCAAGTTTGTACTGCTGACATTTTTTTTGTACAATTTACCACCAGTATGGCATATTTACTTATATATTCTAGGTCTATATTTACATCTTCCTAATTCAGAAAATGACCAAAATACTGCATACAACTATTGTGTTTTTTTAGTCACTAATTTGTTGATGAATTTATACTGTCCCTGTAATAAATTTGCTTTATTTGTAAAAATTTTGATACCACCACATACCTTCAACCTCAATCTCGTCGAGAGACTTTCCCTGGAATTCTCCAAGAGTTCCTTTCTCGAATGCAAGTAGAAGCTTAGAGATTTTTGCCACTTCAATAGTTGCCTCTGGCAGACGATAAAAGTCTCTGTGGACTCGTATATCGTGGCCCAAAAAGTTGGCAAGTTGGTCAAGCTCATTATTCTTCAGGTTGAGGATTTGGGACAAGGTTGCCATGTGCTTGCGGAGATGTGTAGACCTCAGATTTTCTGGATTCTTTGCACCACACATCTGTGCAAAGTGTCTCATGCAGTCCTGTCCTCTGTAGTAGCTTGTGTGGGAGCAATGTGGCCGTCCAAATAGGAAGGGATTATCCTTGTCCACATCACATGTGTCTCTCCTCTCTGCAAGAAGCGTTGCTGCACTAAGAACCTCAGGGTTTAATAAAACAGCAACTTTCCTCCCTCTTTTGCCCATAATTTCCACCCTGCTGAAGTGTCTGGCTAGCTTTTGTTCAACCGGTGACAGACTAGCAGCTAGGTCACCATGAAGCTCAGTTTGGTCTCTTTTCTTGAAGGACTCAAGTGTCATTTTTGAGACTTCTCCTGCACGGCGTCTATTAAAGAGGATTATTTGAGCAAGTGTCACCCTAGCAAGTTCTGCATACGCCTGAGGAGACTGATGCTCTTTCAGGTTTTCAACGGCGCCAGCCGATTTCTCCTCCAGGTACTTGTGCAAAAGTTGAACATCCTCTGTGAAGGGTATGGTGGATGGTTTATTGAACTTTGACTTGCTCAAAGTAGCCAGTGCAGTGTGTGAGACTTGTCCTGCCCATTCTTTTGTGCAGAGTTTCGTGAATCGTTCCGCTGCTTTGATCAAAATTTCATCCTCTGCTGAGATGGCCCTGCAGAGAATAATATCACCGATCTTCTTGAGCGAGTGTCCTAATTTCAGGGCAAGACTTGGTGTGGAATACGAGTGCTTCTCTTCATCATATCCAGCAACTGTTTTAACAGCTCCAATGATTTTGTAAAAATTGTTTGGTTTTACAGCATCTTCAAAGCTAAATATAGAATATTTCTGTCTTAGGGTCAATAAAAGTCTGCCCATTTCTCGAACCTTTGTTCTCATGTACTCAAATTTTGTTGGATCACTCCCATGCTTGTTGTAGAGAGACTGGGCCAGCTGCAGTATGAGGAAGTCATTCCGTACTACAGATGCTATCTCATCTTGCCTCATCTTTCCAAGGATCTTCCACACTCCAATGGAAATTGCTTGGGAGCAGGTTGACTCTGCAATATCGGCCAAAGCCAAGACTTTGCTCTTAACATTGGCTTCAGTTTCTGAGACTGTTTTTGACGGGCATCTTCGTGAGTGGCGCCACAGCTCTTTACGGACAAACAGACCTTTACAGTATGTACAGTGCACATACATTTTGGCATCCACAGAGATTTTTGATGGTCCCTGTCTTCTTTTTACTTTAAGTGTTCCACCTTGATTTCTGATAACCTCTTGATTATGTTCATAATTACCTCTGTTACGCAACTTCTCAAGCAACCTTTTTCTCTCTTTAGAATTCTTGGGGAGCAAGAAAGCTTCTGCGATGTCAGGCTCTTCTTTTTCGTGTTTTTTAAGGTGACGAGCTATTTTAGATTGCGGTTTTTTGCAAACATAGCAATAATTTTTCTGGGTGCAAGAAGAACCCTCTCGGGCTGCTGAGATTTCAGTAGATGAAGACTCTGCTGTTTCTGCTGAAAGCGTCTGGGTATGGCTTGTGGTGGGGGTGTAGGTGGATTCATCATCAGTACAGGGTTGAACAGGTATAGGAACATCTTCACCATCTTGATCTGAGCTGGACCCATGACAGCTTTCAGGTACGTAATAATCATCAGACGAGTCATCACTAATTTCAGAGTCAGAAACATGTTTCTCCGGTGCAACATCCTACGCAGGAAAAAAGAAAGCTTTATATTAAACCAAAAGAATCTATTACTGTATGTCACAATGCAACACAAACATTTCAAAGTCAGCTAAAATGGTATAAAAGACAATGAACATACCAGTGATGAATTAATCTTGAGAAAGCAGGATTTGTGCCATGATCTTGAACACACTAAAAGCACATTGAAATGAAAAGTTAGCAAGTTGTGCTGGTGCTTTTGTTTTAGAACAAATAACTACACTTAACATAAACAAAAACTGCATTTGAGTGGCGTAAATACCAACATTTGCATGTGTAACCAAGCCATCTGAAACGGGAGAAAGATCCACTGCAATCCGCACAGTTGTCCAAATCATTAAGAGCTGCACAAGCAATTATATGGTGGCACTGAAAAACCAATAATAAATGACTGTTAAAAAAAGAAATCATACAAATTTTAAACAAAATTGGAAATGAGAATTAAATATATTTAACCATAGACTACACTAGAATGTATGGATTGGTCCGTGTACCTTCCCGTCATTCTATTTCCAATTATGAAACGCAAAACGATTTTGGGATGAAAATGGGAAAACACACCAGTTTTCAATGTTTGGTGCATAGAGAAAAACGAAATATTGACTAATTTCTTTGTTTCGCATTTCAAAATTGGCAATAGAATGAATGGAAGGTACACGGACCTGGATAAAGCACATGTCCATAATATTAAACTCACATTAAATCTTTAAAAATATGAAAATTGAAAATCAAATATATATTTATTCTTGAATGAATAGAATATAATATTTACTTCAAAGGTGATCGATAACTGTGACAACATAGACAAAAAAAAATGACTGGCATGACTTTTGCAGAAGATTATTAAATTCATGACTTTCAAGGGATATTTGATGTTCCATAACCTCTATGATCATGGAAATCTTTAACAATCTTTAATGTAACACATAACCAACTTGTGCATCCTAATATGTGAAGAAATGTATAAGGGGCTTTGTCAGAAAAGGTGTCCTCATAATTCAGGTGTGTCAGGTGAACATCTGACACACACAGCACAGTTTGCTGTATGATCAACATGTAGGTGGGGGAGGGGAATGGTGAGAAAAGGTGTCCTCATAATCAAGGTGTCTCAGGTGAACATCTAACACACACACAACTTTTGTTCCTGTTCCTAATCTGAGATTACTTTAAACAGAAACAATTCTCTTTTATTCCACAAACCGTGGGTTATGACACTGGCCATGTTTATTGCAGAAATGTCAGTCAGTAGGGAAAAGGGAAGAGAGTAGTAATCAGCCTATAATAAAGACTTGAAGGTGAGAGATTACTGTACCAGTCATTTCTACACCTTGAAAGTCATGAATTTAATGAAATCTTTTGTGAAAGTCATGGAATTGTGTTGTGTCTAATGGGTGTCAGGTCAACATCTAACACAAACAACTCAGTTTGCTGCCTGATCAAGAAGTTTGTTCCTGTCCACGCAGGACAATGTGTCCTCACAGTCCTGTGCTGTGTCAGGTAGTTAACAACATTCAACAGTGTGTGGACTCCTGAGCACTGTCATATCCTCAAACAACAGAATTATGATTGGATGTAAAAGCATGACATCACAAGTATATAGTATACAACTTACAGTGTCATCCTTTGATATTTCCAGGTTGGAACGGACCCTTGTCATTTGGTCATCAGTTCCACCAGAGGCTTCCTGTGTAAGAGTCAGTGACAGGAACAAATCTGAGATTACTTTAAGCAGAAACAATTCTCTTTTATTCCACAAACCGTGGGTAATGACACTGGCCATGTTTATTGCAGAAATGTCAGTCAGTACGGAAAAGGGAAGAGAGTAGTAATCAGCCTATAATAAAGACTTGAAGGTGAGAGATTACTGTACCAGTCATTTCTACGCCTTGAAAGTCATGAATTTAATGAAATCTTTTGTGAAAGTCATGGAATTGTGTTGTGTCTAATGGGTGTCAGGTCAACATCTAACACAAACAACTCAGTTTGCTGCCTGATCAAGAAGTTTGTTTCTGTCCACGCAGGACAATGTGTCCTCACAGTCCTGTGCTGTGTCAGGTAGTTAACAACATTCAACAGTGTGTGGACTCCTGAGCACTGTCATATCCTCAAACAACAGAATTATGATTGGATGTAAAAGCATGACATCACAAGTATATAGTATACAACTTACAGTGTCATCCTTTGATATTTCCAGGTTGGAACGGACCCTTGTCATTTGGTCATCAGTTCCACCAGAGGCTTCCTGTGTAAGAGTCAATGACAGGAACAAATCTGAGATTACTTTAAGCAGAAACAATTCTCTTTTATTCCACAAACCGTGGGTTATGACACTGGCCATGTTTATTGCAGAAATGTCAGTCAGTACGGAAAAGGGAAGAGAGTAGTAATCAGCCTATAATAAAGACTTGAAGGTGAGAGATTACTGTACCAGTCATTTCTACACCTTGAAAGTCATGAATTTAATGAAATCTTTTGTTGATGTTCCATAACCTCTATGATCATGGAAATCTTTAACAATCTTTAATGTAACACATAACCAACTTGTGCATCCTAATATGTGAAGAAATGTATAAGGGGCTTTGTCAGAAAAGGTGTCCTCATAATTCAGGTGTGTCAGGTGAACATCTGACACACACAGCAGTTTGCTGTATGATCAACATGTAGGTGGGGGAGGGGAATGGTGAGAAAAGGTGTCCTCATAATCAAGGTGTCTCAGGTGAACATCTAACACACACAACTTTTGTTCCTGTTCCTAATCTGAGATTACTTTAAACAGAAACAATTCTCTTTTATTCCACAAACCGTGGGTTATGACACTGGCCATGTTTATTGCAGAAATGTCAGTCAGTACGGAAAAGGGAAGAGAGTAGTAATCAGCCTATAATAAAGACTTGAAGGTGAGAGATTACTGTACCAGTCATTTCTACACCTTGAAAGTCATGAATTTAATGAAATCTTTTGTGAAAGTCATGGAATTGTCTTGTGTCTAATGGGTGTCAGGTCAACATCTAACACAAACAACTCAGTTTGCTGCCTGATCAAGAAGTTTGTTTCTGTCCACGCAGGACAATGTGTCCTCACAGTCCTGTGCTGTGTCAGGTAGTTAACAACATTCAACAGTGTGTGGACTCCTGAGCACTGTCATATCCTCAAACAACAGAATTATGATTGGATGTAAAAGCATGACATCACAAGTATATAGTATACAACTTACAGTGTCATCCTTTGATATTTCCAAGATTGGAACGGACCCTTGTCATTTGGTCATCAGTTCCACCAGAGGCTTCCTGCGTAAGAGTCAATGACAGGAACAAATCTGAGATTACTTTAAGCAGAAACAATTCTCTTTTATTCCACAAACCGTGGGTAATGACACTGGCCATGTTTATTGCAGAAATGTCAGTCAGTAGGGAAAAGGGAAGAGAGTAGTAATCAGCCTATAATAAAGACTTGAAGGTGCGAGATTACTGTACCAGTCATTTCTACACCTTGAAAGTCATGAATTTAATGAAATCTTTTGTTGATGTTCCATAACCTCTATGATCATGGAAATCTTTAACAATCTTTAATGTAACACATAACCAACTTGTGCATCCTAATATGTGAAGAAATGTATAAGGGGCTTTGTCAGAAAAGGTGTCCTCATAATTCAGGTGTGTCAGGTGAACATCTGACACACACAGCACAGTTTGCTGTATGATCAACATGTAGGTGGGGGAGGGGAATGGTGAGAAAAGGTGTCCTCATAATCAAGGTGTCTCAGGTGAACATCTAACACACACAACTTTTGTTCCTGTTCCTAATCTGAGATTACTTTAAACAGAAACAATTCTCTTTTATTCCACAAACCGTGGGTTATGACACTGGCCATGTTTATTGCAGAAATGTCAGTCAGTACGGAAAAGGGAAGAGAGTAGTAATCAGCCTATAATAAAGACTTGAAGGTGAGAGATTACTGTACCAGTCATTTCTACACCTTGAAAGTCATGAATTTAATGAAATCTTTTGTGAAAGTCATGGAATTGTGTTGTGTCTAATGGGTGTCAGGTCAACATCTAACACAAACAACTCAGTTTGCTGCCTGATCAAGAAGTTTGTTTCTGTCCACGCAGGACAATGTGTCCTCACAGTCCTGTGCTGTGTCAGGTAGTTAACAACATTCAACAGTGTGTGGACTCCTGAGCACTGTCATATCCTCAAACAACAGAATTATGATTGGATGTAAAAGCATGACATCACAAGTATATAGTATACAACTTACAGTGTCATCCTTTGATATTTCCAGATTGGAACGGACCCTTGTCATTTGGTCATCAGTTCCACCAGAGGCTTCCTGCGTAAGAGTCAATGACAGGAACAAATCTGAGATTACTTTAAGCAGAAACAATTCTCTTTTATTCCACAAACCGTGGGTAATGACACTGGCCATGTTTATTGCAGAAATGTCAGTCAGTAGGGAAAAGGGAAGAGAGTAGTAATCAGCCTATAATAAAGACTTGAAGGTGAGAGATTACTGTACCAGTCATTTCTACGCCTTGAAAGTCATGAATTTAATGAAATCTTTTGTGAAAGTCATGGAATTGTGTTGTGTCTAATGGGTGTCAGGTCAACATCTAACACAAACAACTCAGTTTGCTGCCTGATCAAGAAGTTTGTTCCTGTCCACGCAGGACAATGTGTCCTCACAGTCCTGTGCTGTGTCAGGTAGTTAACAACATTCAACAGTGTGTGGACTCCTGAGCACTGTCATATCCTCAAACACAACAAAATTATGATTGGATGTAAAAGCATGACATCACAAGTATATAGTATACAACTTACAGTGTCATCCTTTGATATTTCCAGGTTGGAACGGACCCTTGTCATTTGGTCATCAGTTCCACCAGAGGCTTCCTGTGTAAGGGTCAATGACAGGAACAAATCTGAGATTACTTTAAGCAGAAACAATTCTCTTTTATTCCACAAACCGTGGGTAATGACACTGGCCATGTTTATTGCAGAAATGTCAGTCAGTACGGAAAAGGGAAGAGAGTAGTAATCAGCCTATAATAAAGACTTGAAGGTGAGAGATTACTGTACCAGTCATTTCTACACCTTGAAAGTCATGAATTTAATGAAATCTTTTGTGAAAGTCCTGGAATTGTGTTGTGTCTAATGGGTGTCAGGTCAACATCTAACACAAACAACTCAGATTGCTGCCTGATCAAGAAGTTTGTTTCTGTCCACGCAGGACAATGTGTCCTCACAGTCCTGTGCTGTGTCAGGTAGTTAACAACATTCAACAGTGTGTGGACTCCTGAGCACTGTCATATCCTCAAACAACAGAATTATGATTGGATGTAAAAGCATGACATCACAAGTATATAGTATACAACTTACAGTGTCATCCTTTGATATTTCCAGATTGGAACGGACCCTTGTCATTTGGTCATCAGTTCCACCAGAGGCTTCCTGCGTAAGAGTCAATGACAGGAACAAATCTGAGATTACTTTAAGCAGAAACAATTCTCTTTTATTCCACAAACCGTGGGTAATGACACTGGCCATGTTTATTGCAGAAATGTCAGTCAGTAGGGAAAAGGGAAGAGAGTAGTAATCAGCCTATGATAAAGACTTGAAGGTGAGAGATTACTGTACCAGTCATTTCTACGCCTTGAAAGTCATGAATTTAATGAAATCTTTTGTTGATGTTCCATAACCTCTATGATCATGGAAATCTTTAACAATCTTTAATGTAACACATAACCAACTTGTGCATCCTAATATGTGAAGAAATGTATAAGGGGCTTTGTCAGAAAAGGTGTCCTCATAATTCAGGTGTGTCAGGTGAACATCTGACACACACAGCACAGTTTGCTGTATGATCAACATGTAGGTGGGGGAGGGGAATGGTGAGAAAAGGTGTCCTCATAATCAAGGTGTCTCAGGTGAACATCTAACACACACAACTTTTGTTCCTGTTCCTAATCTGAGATTACTTTAAACAGAAACAATTCTCTTTTATTCCACAAACCGTGGGTTATGACACTGGCCATGTTTATTGCAGAAATGTCAGTCAGTACGGAAAAGGGAAGAGAGTAGTAATCAGCCTATAATAAAGACTTGAAGGTGAGAGATTACTGTACCAGTCATTTCTACACCTTGAAAGTCATGAATTTAATGAAATCTTTTGTGAAAGTCATGGAATTGTGTTGTGTCTAATGGGTGTCAGGTCAACATCTAACACAAACAACTCAGTTTGCTGCCTGATCAAGAAGTTTGTTTCTGTCCACGCAGGACAATGTGTCCTCACAGTCCTGTGCTGTGTCAGGTAGTTAACAACATTCAACAGTGTGTGGACTCCTGAGCACTGTCATATCCTCAAACAACAGAATTATGATTGGATGTAAAAGCATGACATCACAAGTATATAGTATACAACTTACAGTGTCATCCTTTGATATTTCCAGGTTGGAACGGACCCTTGTCATTTGGTCATCAGTTCCACCAGAGGCTTCCTGTGTAAGAGTCAGTGACAGGAACAAATCTGAGATTACTTTAAGCAGAAACAATTCTCTTTTATTCCACAAACCGTGGGTAATGACACTGGCCATGTTTATTGCAGAAATGTCAGTCAGTAGGGAAAAGGGAAGAGAGTAGTAATCAGCCTATAATAAAGACTTGAAGGTGAGAGATTACTGTACCAGTCATTTCTACGCCTTGAAAGTCATGAATTTAATGAAATCTTTTGTGAAAGTCATGGAATTGTGTTGTGTCTAATGGGTGTCAGGTCAACATCTAACACAAACAACTCAGTTTGCTGCCTGATCAAGAAGTTTGTTCCTGTCCACGCAGGACAATGTGTCCTCACAGTCCTGTGCTGTGTCAGGTAGTTAACAACATTCGATAGTGTATGGACTCGCACAGAGGAAATGCAGTGTTTCCTCATCACGCTATCACTTAGTGGTCATTAAAAAGAAGACAGGAAAAATGAGTCATGTGCAGATGTGCACATGCCTTCAGTGACCCAGCTGACCATGTACTTCACCTAATGCTGTGAATCTGTTCCATATTCATCAACTAAATATCATGCTCAAGGTAATACTGTTGTACTGCACATCAGTATGGTTGTGTGTCAGTTGTAGGCATGCCCAAAATTAAAAAGTTAAGAGACCATGAGAACCTAAACTCACCAATGAGCGCCACGGCCAAGCGGAATCACCATAGTTGTATGTTATCTCCTCTCCTGGAAAGATTTCCCTGACGGCAAATAGGCACAAGTGTGGCATCCTGTTGACCATTATTCTTTTGACTTTGCAGTTAGGATGTACATGATCATCGTTCACTAGTCGTCCCAGTGTTCCGTCTTCTTTTGAAGCATCTATGCTGTGAGATAAATAGACCACAAAAAACTTTAAACTTGGCTTGGGGTTACATTCTTAAAAGTTATACTGCAATCACGACTGCTGCTGAAAGTTGCTGAGCTATGGAGTACAGAGCTGGGTCTTGATTGGGAGACTGCTACTTGTCAAGAGAGCAGGTCAGAGTTGGCAACCACAGAGAGCCGTATGGCATGCTGCTGGAGAAGCAGGTTGGTGGAGATGATTGGCTAATTATTATCACATGACATGTGGTGTGCCTGCTGCATTTGGAAAAGTTGAGATTTTTTCACTCTGTGCGCCGCGGACGCGCACCCGGCTTCATCATCGCTTCGGATTATTGAAAACAATGGATTTATGTGTGCAAAAGATGCTTCATGTGAACGGCCCCTTGGATTAGTGAAAGTCAAGGTTAATTAATTCAATCCAGGCTTTCAAAAATTAAAATATGTAAACACATGCCAACCCATAAATCAAAAAACTGACAACTTCTCTTCAGACATGTAACAATCTCTTTTTTGGTAAATGACCAAGCAGGATACTTACCAATACCGCTTCCCATTCCACATGAAATCAAATACATATTTGTTGTTTTTGTCATCTGCCCCTTCACTCTGAGAGACAACTCCACGGTACTCCACCACAAAACTTTTTGGTTCGATGTACTCTCTTGTAAACACACCTCTACCTGAAGAAAAGAAAGTAAATATCAACATGAGCTCAAGTAACCACTTATTTGTGGCTGTCTTTTCAAAGAAATATTTATGAAATAGTTTAAATGAAAGTTTAATCATCATCTAGTCACCCTCATGCCGATGAGAAGTCCAGTGTAGTTTTTTTTTTTAATCCATCAAACACTTTCTGGAGTGCCATTGGAAAAAAGCAGCAGAGATCTGTAGCAAACAGTTAAAACCTTAAAATGGGTTTCAACTGCTTGTGTAACCTCATCCAAGTCTCGTGAACCCACCATTTACAGTTGAATTGAAAAATATCACTTACACTGTGTTTTAATCTAACTCCTCACAGTTGCAAGAATAGCTAAATGCATGCAGGTTCCTCACACACTGATTAATGCTAATTTAGTTTTTCTTGCAACAGTGAGGATTTTGGCTAAAAACACAGTCTAAGTGATGCTTTTCCTAGTCAACTGTGGTGTCTTCAAGAGACTTGGATTAAGTTGCACAAGCAGTTCAGAGCCATTTTAAAATTTCCAGATTTTTTTTTTTTTCACAACTGGTTGCCATAGATCTTTGCTCTTTGAAAAAATGCTGCAAACATTTTTCCTGTGATACTCCAGAAAGTGTTTGGTGGATTAAAAAAATTGACCATTCGCAGCCATCCAGTACGAATGGGAGATTCTCCTTGCTCAAATTTGCACTCCGCGGGGAGGGCGATACAAGCTCAGCGTGGAGGGATCATGGAGCACAGAGGGGTTGGGTGTGTGTGGGGGCAGGATGCTTTTTTCAAATCGTTCTCAACATCTTTCTAAATGTAGACCATAGGTTTAATTCTTCACTTTTACACCGGTCTAAGTCTTTAAAGTGACTGCACTAGGAGAAACAAACTTTAATATATCGGATGAAAAACTTACCTTTATACTTGTTAATAAACCTTCCCTCTAGGAAGACTTTATCCTTTCCTTGAACAATATGTTCCAGCGCATCTTGGTCAGGAGACTTTCTCCTCCTCCTCCTCACCTCAGTCATCTTTGCTGTAATAATGCCCAGATAATAACATAAAATTTCAAACAAGCTTTAATAAATGCCATGTCGCATATGACATTCCTTTAGACACTGAAACTGTTGAGTGAACTATATGTAATGGTCAAGTCACATCAGACATTCTCTCTCAACATTAAACTGGTTTCTCTAGGTAACTGAATCAGGTCAACTGGACTTAGCTTCTGATGAAGCATTTAACCTGGACAAATGAGAATTCGCAGACATTAAAAATGTTTTTATGATAGATTGAAATCATACACCGATATTATTATACCCCTGTTAAACTTCAGAGAATGGGACTTGTGGATACTAATTAATGCTGGAGGTGTCAAAAGGAAGTAGGTACTTTCCTTAATTTACTGTGGTAATGTTCATACATATCTCCTTTGTAGAAGCAAGTGGTAAAATGTATTGGAGAATGGTTGCATAAACCACTGCCAGAATCTCCCCAGCTGTGTTTATTAGGAGATAGGTTTGTTTTACCACCATGTATATCCAAACAAAAATTTGGGCTTGCACTGGCAGGCTTTATTGGTGCTTCAAGGAATAGTCAAGTAAAACCTATTTTTGATGAATGGTTAAAGCTGATGACAGACATCGCCTCTTTCGAATCATTGATAGCAAGAACTACTAATTACCAAGGGAAATTTTAGGAATTCTGGTCTGATTTCTTAAGGCTTATAAAAAAATCCTGATGTGTTCCCTCATTAACACGTCTATTTCAACATCAGTTATTTGTTGAACGTCTCATTATCAGAAAATAACATGTTATTTCTTCATTCACCTCCACGTTGCTCACAGTCCCTCTGTTCCTCCTCGCTGCAACTTGATCTGACGTGAACGTCAGCTGACCCGACGTTACTTTACTTGCATAGCAAGCTTACGTTAAATACCAAATAACAACTGGGGGGTTTATTTGTTACACTCACTTAACAGACCAGGCGTTTATTTGGGACCATGCTGTCACTCATGGTGGCGTACATTTGTTTCTCCATCGCCCTGATCATTTTGCGGGACACTCTCTCGTGGCGTGCCCGTTTGCTGATAACCCATCCCTGCATGTTTATCTCAGGCTCCCCGCTAGCCTTCTTACTCCCTCCAGCAGGCAGCCTGGCCCTTCTGCGGTCCTCCTCGGACAGACGCTGAGGGTCGACAGAGAAACGTCTAGCGGCTGCTTCTCCCGAGTTTTCCACATATTTTAAGACAGAAAGTTTGAATTTCAAGTCGTACTTTTAATTGTTTTGCTGCACCGGAGCCATAGCGATCATCAATATGATATTGACTGACAGAAAGAAGCACAACACGTGAAAAAGCGAAGAGGAAAAACGTGCAGTGTCAGTGGTCACGTCTTCTTCCCTGATTTTTAAAATAAATAAATTCGACTCGGCATTTATTTGGAACCAGTGGTTATTTATCAAAATATACACCTGCACCCAGCGTTTAAAGGGGACCCTGCGGTTAATTGAAACTCGGCTATCATTTGGATAATTTACGGTAACTTGTACGCTTTCATTCGGTCTCTACTAGCTGGCTAACTAGCTAGCTAGCGAGCTAGCTAGCTTTGAGCTAGCGTTTGCCAGCTAGTAAAGACCGAATGGAAGCGTACAAGTTAGCTAGCTAGCTAGCGCTAGCTAAGGCGGAGAGTTTGTAATTAGCCTATTTGACCGAAACGAGGCAGTTACCGTCTATATTTATGTTTGTCAGCTTGGTAGAAGATAATGAAAAGCAGCAAATGTACAATAAACAAACTAAAACTAGTAAACTCGTAATCAAATATTGTTCCTTACCTCTTTTTCTTCTTCCTCATTAAATCCCCTCTGCGTCAAATCGCCTCTGTTTCGGAATGATCGGCAGCTGCGTGGTGGAAGGAGTTCTCCGGTGCAGAGCAGAATTTTCTGGGTGCAGCCAATCACTGAGCAGAACCTGCCAGATCGACTTCCGCGGCAGCCAATCACTGAGCATAACGTCACTGAAGCCCTCAGCCAATGAATTGTGCTCATTTTGTGTGTGGGGTGGCGGGAAATCGTGTATGAATCCAAGTGGCGCCAAGAAAAGTCCGTGTGTGTCACTTTGTGTGTGACACACAAAAATGTCATGTCTCCGTACTTGTTGGGACATGTCGAGAAAAAGAGCGGGGAGTTTAATGGCGGCCTCCTGAATGCTTCTACACTCTTTGAATTATGGGGACACTGGGGGTGTCCTCATAATTCCCTGGTGTCCTGCCAATGTGAGTATGTAGTCCGATAATTTGTCCCCATAATCCGGAATACCAACGCACACACACACACACACACACACACACACACACTGAGACACAGTCATCCAAATACCCTAACAGCACAGTCCTGGCCAAGGCCCAAAGGCTTGAGAGCACAGGCAAAGTGGGGGGGGATTGGAGGCACAGCCCACAATCTGGGCAGATGGAAGGTGTGTGTGTGTGTGTGTGTGTGTGTGTGTGTGTGTCATTGTGTGTGTGTTTGTGTGTCAAAGAGAGGAGGGACAGTGTGAGAAGTGGGTGGAGATGGGACTCCTGAGGGAGTGTTGAGGTGCCTCAGCAGCACTTTGGTTCAGAGCCTTCGAAGGCGCTGAGGTTGAAGTTAGCGGCAGTTGACACACACTCCTACAACTCTGCATGTGTGTTTTTTACCGTATCTTTTCTCTCTGTTTTCATGGACTTTATACCAGACCATTATGGGAGTACGCCGGTTGTTGCTGGCCTGTCGAGGGATTGTTAAAGTCCCTGGAGTGTGAGGGGAGAAGAGACTGATACTCCTGGAACAGACACCTTACTGTACCTGGTAAGTTTTCCTTGTCGCTCATCTTGCATGCTGCTTCACGCCACTCCACAATGTTTATTTATGAACAAAAACACCACTATTTAGTTTAACAGTATTACTAAACACTGCCCAGGAGTGCATATAAACAAAAGTGCCTCAGATGGAGAACACTTCTTGAAACGCATAAATCAGACAAATGTGGGAAAAACCTTACCTGACCTTTTTGCACATTATGCTTCTTGAATCATCTTCTAGTTATAATTTTGAACTAACAATGTGCTTTTGAGCTCCTTGCGGTGCATTATGACGCATTTTGAGCACCAATTAAGAAATTTGCTTTATTTCAGAGTGGGGAGAGCGTGTGCATATATGGCTCTGTGTGTATGAGTTGTCATTAGAGTTTCATGAAGGATTTGTGTTTCTGACAGTTTTAGCTTGGAGCGTTAACATGGGAGGGGAGGTAAAGAGCAGCAGAGGCACATGTCAATGCATGCAGCTGAGCTCTTGCTGTTTGAAGCTTTGGTCAAAGAGTCCCTCCCTTTGCTTCCTCTTTTTTTAATTTCTTGTCCTGGAGCTTATTTTCTCTATGTGGAGTAGAATTGCACAATCATGTTTTTTTCAGTATCCACAATGTTTGCAATGCAACAGCACAAAAAGGAATTTAAAAGTGTTTGTCTTAAATCTTGAGCTAGTTTTTCTCTCTAACTGAAAGAGTGACCATTGAGTCCTGTCACTTCCCAATGAAGCCAGTTGAGATGGCATGTTTTTTTTTATATGGAGGATGGCAGGCCAGGATAACCTGAAAGTTCATGTCTATAAAAGTGACTTTACATATAGAAGAAAAGGGCAGGTAGTTGTTTCGTAAAGAGAACCACTCATTAATTTTCCTGAACCCCATTTGACCTCAAAGTTGTTTGAAGCTTTATAGTGTTTAGATGTTTCTTTCAATTGATGCTTTAATTATATCGGCATATCGGTACATAATTGTTTTTTATGAACCCCAGAGAAATGCCGTATCTCTGATAAGGAAGTATAATTTGTCAAAGTAAGATTAAGTCAGTTTTCCCATCAAGTGAAGTTTCTACAGAAATGCGGCAATTTTGCAGTCAAGCACGTGCAAACCATTCAGTCTGATCTGAGAGCTTTCAAAATCATCTGATGGGCAATTTGGCAAAAGCTTAGCCTCATTAATGACAGTGTAGATAACACGGCTGTTTGAAAAAGCTGAGATAAAGTCCAGACTTGACTGAAAGGAAGGCTGGAACTGCCCGCCGTAAAGGATGTATGGATATTACCCTCATGCAATTAGGCTGTTGGCCTCTTCAACTGTTTTATGGCCCAACTTGCTGTCTGAGTAAGTGTAAGCTGTAGAAAGTCAAAGAAAGTTATGAAAGTAGCCACAGAAAGACTTAAAAAAAGCAAGAAAACACCATGAAAAAAGAATAGTGATGGATAGATATGAAACACACCCTAATGCAAACAAACATGCATCCCCAAAGAGACTCACACCTTTTTAATCCCACCACCGACTACTCATCTTTCACAGTGAGGTTGAAGCAAACCCTCAGACTGGCTGAGTTGCTAACAGGGAATACTGCTGAGGCATTTTTGACCCTCCCTGTAATTATTGTATTTGCTGTGAGGCCTGAGTGACCCTTTGGGTGTGTTTGTGTGAGTGAGTGAGTAAGTGAGTCTGTGTGTGTATGTGTGTGTGTGTGTGTGTGGAAGAGCAGTTTAACTTGAAAGGAAACCCCCGACCACTCCACTCAACCTTCCACCCATGACACGATCTAACCCCTGCAGCGCTGGGAAGAGACACCCCAGAAAAAACAGCAGCTTTCAATATTGTACAGTATGGTGTGATAGAGAAGAACTATAAATATCATTATAATAGTGCAAGTAATATTATAAAATATTCTATTGCAGTTATTCAGGCAGTCCTATTTTTCTCAAGGGTCTACTTTTATAATATGAGTGTGAAGCAGTTAAACAAATAACTGCCAGGCCCCAATGCAATTTTATTCTCATTCCGTCTCCACTTTTTCTTTGAATATCATCCAGAGCCTTTTCATGACTTCACACATTTTTATGACTGCCCAGAGTGGTGTACCACCTCAGCTTTTACAGATGCTGTGAAAGTAAAATGTTCTGCTCTTGTGGAGTAAAGCTTGAAGAATTATTCTGAATCCTAGCTCAACAGCAGCAACACTCACAAGATGTAAAGAGCTTCTCTGAGACAAAAAGCCTCAGTTGGTGAAAACTAGCTGATGTTTTGGCATTCAAATACTTGACCTTGATTCTTGCTTGATCCTGCTTGATTCTGTTATCTACTATTAGAGATTTTGTCTACCATTCACACCTCGTTTTAAGGAACAGTTCACCCAGTCATGAATTTTCAGTCATTATCTACACCCCTCCATGTTGATGGAAGGTCGGGGGAAGTTTTGTAGTCCACAGAACATTTGTGGAGCTACACAGCAAAACGGTGTTGCAACAGTGTTCCTAAAAATAACAAAAAAAAACAACAATGTCTCCGACTTGTGCACCCAGTTCAGACAGGACTAATGCCTTTGGCTTAGCAGCTACAGTGAAGATTTCAGCTTAATAAAGAGTGTAAATATCCTGCCTTTCAGTGCTTGTTTTCTTGATGAGAATTACCAAATTTATGTTTTGTATCATAGCCTGATATGACACTTCAGGAAAATAATGATATTTCATCAAAATCACAAATGAACTCAGGATTGAAATGTATTTATTTTTTTTAGATTAATGGCATTGTAGCTGTTATAGAATACAGAAGACATCATTTGAGTTCCGCCTATTTGACATCATGATTGTGCTGTTTCCATAGAGGAGCAGGACTTATATATTGCTTTGAAAAATGGGACCACAGTGAGTAAAGATTGAACAAGAGCAAGAAACTGCTGCTGTACCTGCCTTTTTTAACCTCTGAAGGTGACAGTTCTGACCCTGTTCTCAGGGATTTTGAGTTTCATCAGAGTTTGCTGTAGTCCTGACAGGGTTAAGTACCTTCAGACCAAAGCAGCTCAGGCCTGTTAGCTCATCCCAATATATCCATACAGCTCCAGTTAAAGGCATCCACGGCTTGGCGTCAAGCTGTGGGTGTGAGAGAGGTTAGTTTGGAGGCCGCGCCCTTCCCAACCCCTGAACCCTTCCAGACAGAGGTTAGCATTGTAACCCCACCCTCACACAATCCAGGAGGTCTGAACTTAAATACACTACTGCAAAGGCACCAGCTGTGAGTTTCTGCAGACCGCATTCTGAAGGAATTAACAGTTACGTTTTCACTGATTCAGCTGATGCTTTTATCCAAATTTTAATTGCTAGATTAGATTAGATCTGTTTAGATTAGACTTGGAATGAAGGAGCTTTTGCAGATCACATCTCAAACTGGCTCCATGCCATAAAAGTCAATCCTTCAATTCTGATACTAATGTTGTTTGAAATATAGGAATAATGTCCCATGAATAATGTAGTCCGACACTAATGCATGAAACAAAAAGAGAAGAGTGGAGTCCACTGCTGAGTGGAGATTGTTGTGCAGAGGTTAAGAGTCAGAGTCATTGAGCACTGATAACAGTCCTGCAGGAAGAAGTAATAAAGTGAGAGCAGCGCAGAGGGCTCGGAGGCAGTTTCCATCGATTAGAACAAGTCAGAGCAAGGAGAGGGGAATAAAGGAGTCTCATCCAGCCGTACCTCTGACCCTCCAACACCTGATTTTAATTGGGAGGGAGATGTCAGGGAGAAGTGTACCTGCAAAAGTCTTTGTTCTCTCTCAGGCTCTTAGGCCTGTTACTGACGTGCTATCAGTAAGGGTCTGCCCTAGTTTTTGTGGTGTGTCCAGCATCGTTGGCACTGGTCGGCCCATGCTGGCGACTTTTCAGCAATTTAACATGTTTCATCAGCATCAGAGCTTGATGCTTGTTTTTGTAAGGCAACAATTGACTTGAAGGCATGACTTTTTAGTGTAAATTATCTCAATATGTAATTTAAATGTATATTAATAAATACATTATTAGTTAACTGACCAGTCTACCTAGTGCCGACTAGTTTGCGACAGTTCATCGAGTAATCATGCATGTCCCTATTTAGAATTGCTGCAGGAAACTATAAATGTCACCACTAACAAAAACTGCAGTGTAAGTGTAGCTTTAAATTTCTCCTTAACTGTTGTTAATGGTTGTGCTTCCTACTTCAGGTGTTTTCCAGAGGCTCCAAGCCCCATCGTGGTGTGCACCCATAGTTTGGTAATGGTAAACCTCAGCTTTTGAATATTGATTCTTGACTGTAATGATAGTTGTGATGACTGAGATTGACGAAAAATAAAAGGTCACCTGATGCCGTCCCTTTTCTTCAACAAATCTTTAACCTTCCTCATCTGCTAGTTTGCCAGTTTTCTGCAACATGCTGACTCATTGGTGTCGTTTATCACTTCTGAGAATCACTCTGTCAGACCCCAGAGAACTTGAACAGGGCCTGAAATGCTAAAGACCTGCACATCTCAGAGAGTAAATGGGACCAGCTGCTGTAACACCTTGTTGTAGCACTTAATTGTCCAATTTGACATTTTCAGGTTATTTCACTCTGTGAATCTTAAAACAGGAGCGAGACATCGCTTGTGCTTTGTAGTCAGCAAATTCTGAGTGTTTTTTTCACGAGGATACAAGAGTTTGTACTTAATAGACTGACATCGGGCAGAGCCTCCCCATCCATCATGGCTTAATACTGCAGCACAGACTCATTACCATGTGAGATTGTACCAAAGTACAGACCAGGGATGTTTTTTATAGATAGAGAGGAAATTGAACTCTGCAATTATGCAAATGAGAGGTCGTCTGAAAGTAAGTTTAATTTCATGTGCAGGAAAATGTGTTGGCGTCGTCATAGCTAAGCCGGGACAGACGTGATTCCTCAGAGAGATTAAAGGCCAACACTTTATTTTAAGTCCCCCTATGTATCACCTTCTGGCACGATTTAGACACTTTATATGTATGTAACGCTCTGTAACATAGTTGTAATCGGCTGTCATGATGTAAGTCAATCGTATTTTTGTAAAACAAAGCCCCAGCGGAATTGTCCAGATATATCAATATCTGCTTCTGTGTTTACTGATATGCGCTGATATGGATTAAATATGATTTATTATAGAGAGTTATGCAGATAAAGGTTCTTGGGATAATTTCTAATTATCACATTTGAGTGAAGTTTACTTTCTCAGTGCACTGATGTCATTTAGGAGGTCATTGTTAAACTGTCAAAAATCATGCCTCCATTATGTACAAATCTATGAGTCAACAGTTTTATGTATAAATTCTGTGTGTATATAACAATGTATCTATCAAAAGTTTTTCACGCGTATTAATATTGGCTCCAAACATCCAGTATCAGTTGAGCTCCTAGAGTAAAATGTTAAAGATATATTATGTTACATTTCTGCAGTTATATCTGTAAAAACAACCAGTATTTTGTTGAGTTGTGTTACATTACATTATTTTGAATGTTTTAAACCCAAAAAAATCCAAAAGTTTACTCAAAGTATGTTTTGTATTGGTCACCTGTCATGTTGGTGAACGTGAAGTCATATCACATAGATTTTCATCAGCAAAGTTTTTTCTTTGCGTGGTTTTAATTGACAGACCCCTAGTGGCTGAAGTGACGTACTGTGCGTGTAATGAATGACATAAAACATAAACATGAATAAAACATTGACTGTTAATTAACATTGATTAACTGTTCATACCCTCATACAATCATTTACAGATGATTTTAAATGTTTAATAAATGTGTTCAAACTCATGAAGACACGTTGAGCTTGAAGGGTGAGTTTACAAAAAATAACTACTCATTTCCCACTTGCTAGACAGATTACAGAGCTTTCAGCTACATTCAGTTGCTCTCATCAGCATTCATACAGCGTGATGAGGAATTTATGAATAATTAAATCCTTCATTATAAATATGATGATCCTTCATTAAATATATATATATGTATACTTAATAGAATAAATTCAGTAAAACATAATATAATATATATGTCATATTTATATAATCATAAAGACGTTCAGGGAGTTTATATCGTTATAACTATGCTATATTGCCAGTAATGAACTGCTCATACTAATTATTGATGCATCAGTGGAGGAGTTATCTAAAAATACATTAAAATGTCCCTAAATCCAGGAACAGCTTATTGTTAATGATTGCAATTAGTTTTTAGATATGCCCTATAAATACCTACTTGTGGGGGTTATCATTGAGGTTGCACCGTAGGATAAACACTAAAGGCTGTTTTCTGCAAGGATGTCGAAAAATGTTTGATGGATAAATAAACCCGTATTTTCATCTACGGAGAGGTCTGTCTGGTTTTTAGTGATTCCTTTGAAACACCCACATCCAAAACCTTCAATATTATATTTCAGCTGAATCCCGCCAGCTCCGTCTGCTCTCCTTTCTTTTGGAGAATGGGGGGTGTAATCACTTCACAAAACCCAGGAAACAGGTCGATGGGATGAATACGATCAGGAGGAGGAGGAGGAGGGATATTGCGGTATAGTTTTCCGTGATAAAAGGAAAACCCTGAAATCCTTTAAGTCCCTCATAAGACCACTTTCCACCATTACAATTTACCGGCATTTAATGGTGAAAAAACCTTTGTACAAACATATGGAGATAATTGCCTGTATGCCAATGGGCCTGACGGGACCTGCTGAGTGCTGCTGGCTCTCTCAGATCAAACCACATTCCCTGCCCTCCCATTATAAAATGCCCGGGGCGTTTACAAAGCCAGATTGGCAGCTATATGGATCCATGATTCAACTTGTCTGTGTTGCAATAGCCATCACACAGGAAATGAGTGACGACCTTCACAATGAGAGAAGTGCTGCATGTGGTTACGAGTAAGTTACAGATAGGACTGATGAGTAAGTGGATAGTGACTAAAAAATGATAAAGCAAGAACTGACACACCAATAGCTGGAACTTATATCTTATTGATTTTACTATTTCTAACACTAATTAATTTGTTTAGCTTTAAATGCTTCAAAGATAAACATTGGGGTTTTTTGGTCAACCAATTAGTTTTGTCCCAAGACAAGAAAAGAATGAATTAATTGATAGAGAGGTGATGGCTTTTGCTGTTGCAGCCCCAGATTTATGTATATTTTGGCAAAAAATTTAACATTTTAATTAAATCACTGTTGATACCTGCTGTTAGATATTCTGACCCCATAGCTCTCTTTTGCTTGGTCTTATGGTGCAAAAGCAAAAACCTTAGGGTTTAGTTCTCTTAAGTTTCTTAGTTATTGTATCTCTTGCCACAAGAGGGGGGTTTGCTGGGTTTGGAGTAGGGGTGGGAGGTGTAGATCACCCACAAGAAAGGGAAACGAGGGATAACTGCTAATTGTTGGCATTTAGTTGTGTAGATATATGTGCATGCTTGTGTTCACACACAAGGACATATATGAATGAAGACCTTGTTCTTGTAGATCCAGGTAAATATCTGTGAACTTCTTGTACACATGTTCCAAGTAAAGGTATATATCTATACGCATGCTTGTATAGTATTTTCATTTGTATGGTAGTTAATCGCATGTACAAGATACCATAAATTGATTTTATGGGACAGCATATATGGGTATTTGCACAAGCTCTTTTTGTTAACATGACTTAATGGAAAAAAAGAGTTCGCAAAATAAGAGAAAAGTGAAAAGTAAACCAGGTGAAGGTATAAAATGTGTTTTGGCCTCCCACTGTTTTTATCAATTTTTTTTTGAGCCCTTACCAATATTAAGTTGCATATAAGCAATTCTAGAAATGGTTTCGATGGCTGAGTGTCATTAACAGGTTGTTAAACAGTGATGCTTTGGGTTGGTATAGTTGGGCCAGCTACCAACCCAAAGCATCATTGTTTGACAACCTGCGAATGACACCCAACAATCAAATTTCTTAAATTTTGCACTTTTAATTTTGATTATACAGTATACAGTATTTTTCTGGGGTCAGTGATTAATCAGCCTGAGCTACACTGTTGCCAACAGTAACAGTTTCGGTTGGTAATGTTTAAACTTTGTGAGTCTGTTTGTCATGATCGCAAAATATGTGTCTCTTAGTGTCAGGAACATACACAGAAAGAGTTCGAAGATGTGTTGTCTCATGTAATATTGCACTAATCACTACTGAGTAGGCATGGGTCAGAATGTAGGCATGCTGACAGGCATGCGGCTGGTGTTATCTCATTGCAAGATGGTCTCTAGTGTATTCTGTTTGTTTAATTTAACTGAGTTTATTTCTCAGGCACAGTGCATACTAATTAACATTACTGTAAATATGCCAGAATTAGCCAAGAGGCTAGTATTCGTCTGTAGTCCCGAGCCAGGTCTAAATTTGGTAACCTAAAATCAAGAGTTCAAGAATCAAGTTTTTGTCTGAAGCACGTCGAAAAAAGCCTGAATCGTTTGGCGGTTTTATCCTAATCAGCTGTCAGACGAGGAGTGGCATGAGTGTAACTCCACCTCGCTGAGTGTGAAAACTAAATGTAAACAAAATGGCTGTTGGGGATGTAATCCTAGAATGATTAATAGCAGTGATTGCAGTCACTGCCATCAGTGGATAAAAACTACGTCACAGGTACCTACAGGAGGAATACCATTAACCTCTTAGGTCACTTGTCAGTCCACCCTAACAGTAAAGATATAATGAACAGTACACTACAAATATGAGCCAAAGCCAAAGCCAAACATGTTTCAAAGAGCTTTCAAAGCCATGATCACATGGGTGGCAAACATGAAGCAGTAAAATCTCCCTGAGTTGCAATTAAGACTGTGTGTGTGGGTCTGCTGTGGATTTCCACATTATTGGGTTTCCAGCAGAGGATGACAACTCAGTCAGACATCATCGACAGATGCAGGTAGTGGAGCTGAGGAGTGAAAAATGCCTTTCTCAGTCTGTCCTGGGAGCCATGGGGGTGTTGAAATGTGATCCGGGAAGCTGGAGCTGAACATGTGGCTGCAGGTTGCTACCTGGAACGCACACCAGGTGGGAGGTGTGAGAGTATGTGTGAGTGTGTGTGTGTGTGTGTGTGTGTGTGTGTGTGTGGGCGCTGACCTCAGTAGCAGCAGTAATGGCCTGAGGTTTCTGCCCTGCAGCACTGGATGTTTGGAAACAGGAGCTTTTCTTGTCAGTGTCAGTTTCAGATTAAGTTAATTGACGTAAGTTAAGAAACTTAAACTGACATGTCAGTTTTGCAGCCGAATCAGGAAAAAGCATTTTCCACAAATGGCAATTCACAGCAGTGTTGTATTTTCTAAATACTTGTCAGTTGCAGGAGAGACTGACATGGTTGAACGTTTATAGTTTAGGAAAAGAGAATGAATGAGGCACAGTTTGTTCTTTACAGTCTTACTCAACGGTCGTGTGTGCGGGCATACGTCTCACTTTCAGACGGCATTCTCCTCCATTCAGGTTCGGCATATTACTTCTTCCATCCATCCATCAGTCCATTTACTTACACTTGTCAGGTGTTGTGTCATATTGGCACGAGGCTAAGCAGGGTATTCTAGATGTTCATCTTTCCAGCATTTTGAGGGTTCCCAAGGAGTCCCCAGGCTAGATAGGATATGTCAGCCATCCAGCGAGTTCTTGGTCTGCCCTGGGGTCTCCTCCCAGTTGGTTGTACCCAGAAAACCTCAAAAGGGAGGCGCCCAGGAGATATCTCAGATTCCCAAAACATATCAGCTGACTCCTTTCAATGCAATGTAAACAAGCTTGCAACAGTAACACTTTTTTTGTTGGGTTTTTTTTTCAGGGATTTAAACATTGTCAGTGATTGCCACCCAACGTGCAAAACAAGTCCCCCCTAATGCATCCTGCATCCTGGGTTTAGCAGGTTTATTTCTTTTAAATACAAATTGTATTTCACAGCCCATTTTTCATATGGTTTAAATGAGGTCCAGCATTCAATCCAAAGGTGCAGCTCCACAGTAACTACCTCCGTTTGCAGTGTATGAGACGAGTATTAACGAGTGTGATGATGAGGCCAGTAATGCTGATTTGTGGGGTTCATTACATGTCTGCTGCAGCGTTTATTAGATTCAAATGAAATTCATTATATTTCTGTGTTTTCAATCAGAACGTAATCCATCCTCATCTCAAACTCATATCACCCTCTTCTAGCTGCTGATTAGCTTTGTTTCAGAAACACTACATGCTCAAATATTTGTGGTGGGATTTCTCTTATGAGCTATGATGTTGCCAAATAGTGTCCGATGCTCTTTATCCTGAACCGGAGCAAATTACACAGAGCTCTGGGTCATTTGTAATTACTTTCAATAATACTAATGGGGGATACATTTTGAATGAATACTTCAATACTTCTTTTCAAGTAAAATGTCATATCACTTCTTAAATGTGAAGATTTGGTGCTTTTCTTAGTCATTTATGGCAGTAAATGTTAGAAGATGTTGCTTTGGGCTCTGAGAAACTGTGATAGATTAGGCTTTATCAATGAATCATGACAAACTGCAGTTTAAGCCTACATTCAATAGAAAACTGATAAAACACTCTAATTGGGTAGTTTGTTTGCTTTCTTTTCAATCTGCAGCCATTCAGGGGAAGAACATGATTTATTTTTTTTATTTTAGTTGTTTATTTGACAGGGACAGTACATAGCGTCTTAGCTGTACCAGAATTAGCTATGAGCTAATTTACATCTGTAGTCCCTTGCAAGGAGGCTGAGAACATTTCTGTTGAGAAAATTAACCTAAGTAGTAAGTGTTTAAAAAACCACTAACAGGAGAATACATAATCATTAGAAACAAAGTGGAACTGATTGCAACGGACAACCTAATAATAATCTAAGTCATTTAGGAGCCTCATTAAAAAGAAAACTTAAGTAATTAGTGTCATTCCAACTGAACGACAGACAGGAAGTCCGGTTTTGGGAATACTCTTGAATAGAGTGAATCTTCACTCACGTTACGATTTGATTCAATTACAATTCAGCTGTCAACAATTTGAGTGCATAACTATTCTTGGTTAATCTGAGCAAATGGCTTCCTAAATGATCTATATTACTGCACATGGCTACTCTTTCATTGTTTAAATTCCCTTTTTATTCAGAAAGTACTTACAATTGTCAAATGACAACAGTCTACAATAATATTGTTTTCAGCTTTAAGACTATGCTGCACACACCTCTTTCAGAGTTGGACAGCACAGTTGACAGTGCCTCCTCAGATCTCGGCTGATTAGCTGGGCTTGCTGTAACAGTTATTATTTATGGCTGTGATAAGTAATCGTTGTGGGGCAGAAGACACGCTCAGCATGGGTCTCTTCCAGTTCCTGCTTCCCAGCAAAGTTCATAAAATCCAAGATGTCTGTTTGAAAATTACTAATATATATATATATATATATATATATGTATATTTTTTTTTTTTTATCACTCACAGATGATCTCTACTCCCCTCCGCCGGCCCTTTTACATAAGTAACGTTAGCCTAATGTCCGCCTTCAATTCAAAGTTTGGGAGCAACGTCGCAATATAACTTTATTGTCCAGGTGAGGCCGGACAATCAGCCTAAGCTGCAGACTATTGATTATGCTCTGTCTCTGCATCGATGCAAGATCTTTGACGTCCCTATCGCAATGCATTTTAGAATTGAGGAATTTCCACACCTCTACTCTCGAGGAGAACCTAGATTGAATTGCTGAATCCCTCTTTGAGAGATATGAATTCAGACAGATTTGTTTAATAAGCATTTTAAAGTGTTTTCCAAAGACAAAATCCATGATTGACCTGTAATTATTACACAGAAGATTACGCTCTACCTCATTATGCGGATCCTATAGATCCATAGCTCTGAGACAGAGATCAATGTGACATTTGATGTATGTGCGTGTATTCAAATCTTGGAGCTGGATGCACTGTCGCACAAAATAAACAGTCAACATCTGCATGCGTCCATGCAGCAAAACATGCAATCTGTGAGGTATATCTATGGATGTTTTGGACTAAAGAGAACAACAAGAGGTACCACCTTTTGAAATGTCCCTGGCTTAAAATAGGACCCAGCCCC
The DNA here is from genome assembly GCF_900880675.1 of Sparus aurata. Classification (NCBI taxonomy): domain Eukaryota; kingdom Metazoa; phylum Chordata; class Actinopteri; order Spariformes; family Sparidae; genus Sparus; species Sparus aurata. The sequence continues at coordinate 5,323,285 of NC_044204.1, read as the reverse complement.
CAGACTAGATTATTCTTACACCAATTTAATCTGGCCGCGAAAATGAAGAAGATAACATGCCAAGTAGTGACCCTGACTGTAGTAATCTGATTATCTGTCACCAAGTGCCCTGACTGGAGATAAAACCCCACATACCTGTCACCCTCCACTGAAACCCCCAGCGCCAGTCTACCTGGAGACGCACACATGAACTTTGAGTACATAATTTAAACATGGAGGGCTGTTTTCATAAACCCATATCAATTGTGAGATATGTATGACACTGGAATTCATAACTTTGTGGCACCAGCTAAACAATTAGGTCAAAGGGTTTATTTTCTCTCATATACTACCTGAACAAGTTTATTTTTGCTGAGAAGTGAAAGAGGAAGAAGCACGACAGAGATCTTTTCATCGCCGATCTCAGGGAGCAACATCTTTGCCCTCTAGATTGTTCTGTGCAGAATGCCTTCAGCTCTGGCTGGGCTGTCAGAATGGCAGTGAAGGGCAAAGTGTTCTGCCCTCCAGTTCTTTCTGTTGCCAGTCCTGGCTGTTGTGAAATCTGAGCTGGCATGCTAGTTCTTGTATTTCCATGATTCTTGTGCACATTTGGGCTTTTGGTTGCAATTAGAAAGCACAGAATTGCCTCAAACATGTGTCACAGCTGAATTAAGGCATTCTAACAGATCACAGGTTATTTTTTTCTCTCTCCACCAGTGGTTACTCTATATGCAGTTGTATTCATCCTTAAGGGCTTGATTTGTAAATTGCTTATTAATGGTTTTATGCAGAGACACTGATGATACAGAATTGCCTGTACTGTGTCCATTGATTTGCGAATAGTGTACAGAATGATGCCAAAATATGTCCACCATTAAGCAAAAAACATATTAACTAATTTATAGTCGCTACAAGGAATCCTATTTTATGCTTATTCTGGCAGCGCATGTGGACAAAGGGCAATTTGAGCACCACTGCCTCCTGTCAGTGTTTCCCACACATATGTTTTAATCAGGAAGGCTGCCCAGATATATTTGGTGACCCATTTAAGCATTTCATACTTTTTTTTTCATCTGCAATTGATTAACTAGGGGATAGTCTGCCATTCGATGCCTACTAGTTTTGATCGGCTACTGCTTGAGCATGAGCCTAGAGCTAACGGGTTCAGTTGCTCTGTAATAATAGTTTTTTTGAGCTGAGGCTATCAAAGTTCCCTATTAAAGTGATACCTTCATTATAATAAGCCAACAGCAAACTATAGCTCAGTAGCAAGGCCGAAATGAAATAAACCAGTTGTTCTGCTGCTGTCTGTCAGCACAGAGAAGTATTTGACTACAGACTACAGAGCAGCTTCTTTCCTCAGGCTGCGACTCCTCAGTTCATTTAGAGCACTCAGCCATAACTCAGCATTACTTTATAGGAATATCCAATCTTCTCGCTGATGATCCTGTTTGCTTATGTAGGTCATACAGAGGCATCAGTATTAAACTGAGACTGTTTCATAAACAGTTAAGTGTTCCTTTAAGTAAGTTCAAGTTTCTGGGCTCCATGTACTTTTTTTCTAATTAAAGTTGTTGTGAAAGATAGTGCCAGGTGTTAACTGACAGTTTTGCGTTTTGCATACTTTTCTCCCGTTTCGCAACCATTCCCTACTTGTTCTTTTCACTATCAGTCACCAATGACTCAAAAACTGAAAGTGCACACAGGTAAACGGTTAGCTTAGCCATAGAGTTAAAAATCAAAGTAATCCCTCCAGGCATTTTGATAAGACCAGTTCTGCCATCAGAGCTACAACACTGAAGTATGAAAAACCCTGATTAAAACATAGATTAGTTAAAAGAAGTATTACCGGAATATGACGAGACATTTTTCTCAACTGTGAGTCGTCTTTGAGGGAAACTGAAACATGTATTTAACTGTCACTTAGTTGCATTTGTAGAAGATGGATACGTTTAGATTTAACTTAATGTGTGAGTCTATCCATTTTGAACTAATTAATTAAACCTAAACAGACAGCCTAGCTTAAAAGAAAAGCTGGCATGTAATTAGGCATTTGAGTGCAGTACAATAAACGTTTTATGAGAAGTATAATTGTTTTGAACGATCAAAGCTGTTTGCATCTGTTCAGTTTTACTGTGATTCAAACTCTCTGTGTGTCTATTTTTGTCATTTCATGTTGCCGCTGTGGCCAAGTGTTCCTCATAAAAAGAGATATTGCTATTCCACCAGTGTGCAGTCTTGATCCTCTGCTGCTTATTAAAGTGCCAATTTGGTGGCTCACGCCTCCAGGGATGTCTAATGCACATACAGCAATCACCAGCACAGGCCTGCAGTACACATGCAGCCGTTAACACTTGGATCAGGACTGAACCACCCACTGTCTTCTGTATGTTACCAAGTCATCAAACTACAAATTCATAGCTCTGTGATGACTAAGGCTTAGAAGTAATAATTTTGATGCGTATGTTTTGCTAGTAGTTGGCCACCAAAGGAATAATTATGGGGAAGTGTTTCGTCTGCCTCTGACAAAAGGCTCAGAGGCAGCTTTCTGGTCCCGAAACAATGCGTTGTTTTACTTTGCCTTCTGGTTTTTTTGGTCATGGCAAGTTGGGACAGGAGTCAGATACCTCACCACAGACCTTCCCTCTGCTGTTATGTCATTGTGTATTCTGTCCATTTCGTTGTCTTTGTGCAGCTTAGGGGAAATGATCTATGATGATCTATTTACAACATAGCATAGTACACGTTTTATGTGTATTAGGTGCCTTTCTGCAGATATAAAAGACTATTTACTTGTTTTTTTTCCCCTAAAGGCTTGTCCTGTTCCTGATTTATAGTGTATAAAGTGACATTTATTGGTCTCTTTTTTTCCTTCCACTTCACAGGTCTTCATGGAGGTATTCAAGATGGCAGCTTTTGGGAAATCGCTCCTTACTTTTGCAGCAGTCCTCCTGCATGTGCTCAGATGTCAGGGGGCAATTGGAAAAGGAAAAGACATCTCGCCGCTGAGGTTCACACACCATCTCTACAACGCCACCATCAACGAGAACTCTGCCCCGCGGACGTACATTGAGACGCCGGTGAAGATGGGCATTGAAGTGACAGATCAGTTCTGGGAAATCAACTATAATGTCGTCTCAGGTGATGAGGACGGCCTTTTCCAAGCAGAGGCTGTTAAAATTGGGGATTTCTGCTTTCTCAGGATCAAAACAAGGAGCAGTAATTCAGCACTCCTCAACAGGGAGGTCAGGGACACTTACACTCTCACTGTGGCGGCAACTGAAAGCACTTTTGACTTTCAGGCAAAGACAAAGGTGTTTGTCCAGGTCCTTGACACAAACGACCTAAAGCCTCTTTTCTATCCTGCCTCGTACAATGTGGCCATCCAGGAGGACACTCAACTTAAGTCAAGTGTGGTCAGAGTTAGTGCTACAGATGCTGACATTGGCAGCAACGCTGAGTTTTATTACTCTTTCACCAGCAGAGCTCATCCTTTTGTCGTCGACCCTTTCACAGGCACAGTCAGCCTCGTCAAGAAGCTCAATCACACTCGATCAACCAGATATGACCTTACTGTTTTAGCTGAGGACAGGACAAAGAAGATATCTGGTGTTCAGAAGTTTGGTAATGTTGCCAGGGTTACAGTAACTGTACAAAAGATGTCCACGAGTTCTCCGGTTATCACACCTCTCCCTGAACCCACGGTCTCCACAGACGGTAAAATATCTATCAATGTCCACGTGGAGGCAGGGGTTAAACCTGTGGAATCCGTTGATATTGTTGGAGGGGATCCCCACAAGTGTTTTGAGATAATCCCCTTAGGGAAGCAGGGCAGTGACTTCCAAGTGATCTCTACAAAGAGGATTATCTGGTCTCAAACTCCTTTTGGACTGAATCTGTCCCTTCAAGCTAAAGACAGGAGCGTCCCGAGTTTACTCTCTCCAATTAAACGGCTTTACCTTCCGGCCTATCATTTTAGCCCATTGGCATTTCTTGAAGACACCTACATTGTCACACTGAGTGAGCTTTCACCCCCTAAAACTCATGTTGTCAAGGTTTCTGCCACCTCATTACCTTATAACATTACCTTTGCTATCAAAAATAATCCAGATAGCTCTAAATTCAAGATAAATCCCAAAACAGGAATCATCATCACAACAGAAAAGTTTGACTATGAGACAAAGAATCGTTATGAGTTTGATGTTGTGGCCAATCATGGTGAAGCCGAGACTCACATAGTGGTCGAGGTAACGGATGAAAACGACAACAGCCCACAGTTTAGCCGCTCCTCTTATGAGGCCACACTGGATGAAAACTCTCCTGTTGGCAGCAGTGTTTTGAAAGTAGCCGCCACAGACAAAGATAAAGGCAAAAACGGCTTTGTGACTTACTCTATTGCCAACTCAAGCCCATTACCTTTCACAATAGACCCATTCACAGGTGTCATATCGACCTTGGAACACTTGGACTACGAGCTGATGAAAAGGCGGTATCACCTGAGAATTTGGGCATCAGACAGTGGCAGCCCCTTCAGCCAGGTCAGCGAGTGCCCTGTGATGATAACCCTGAACAACATCAACGATAACATCCCTCTGTTTGAGAGGGTGGGCTGCAACACCACTGTACCTTTAGATTTACCCATAGGCCACACAATCGTTGAGCTGTCAGCTATTGATTCAGATGAGCTGCAGCAGCTGAGGTATGTCATCGAGTCAGGAAACGAGCTTCAAGTATTTGATATTGATCCTGTGTCAGGAGCCGTCATCCTTAAGCAACCGATCCCCCTGCATGCGAATTCGTTCACTTTGGGAGTTGTAGCCACTGATGGGAAACATCGCTCGGAAGCTTCAGTTGTCAGGGTAACTGTCACTAACAGAGGTGATGATGCTATGGTCCGCTGCCAGGAAACAGGCATTTTCAAACAGCTGACTGATAAACTGATAGAGTCTATCAAACCGGTTTTAACCAGCCAAGAGGATGACACATTCTCTGACATTCACATCACTAACCGACATTCTCCAAAGTTTGATTTGAGCCTCCCGAGTTCAATCGACCTCAGTGAGGACTTTCCAGTGAACTCCACCGTCGTTCAGTTCAAGGCAACAGATGCTGACTCGGGGTTTAATAGTATGCTGGTGTACGCCATATCAAGTGGGAACGAGGATGGCTGTTTCTCCATTGACACTTTCTCTGGAGACCTTCAGTTAGTTTGTCCATTAGACAGAGAGAGCAAAGAATTCTACATTTTGAACATCACTGTTTTTGATTTGGGAACTCTACAAACATCTGCATGGAAGTTTGTTGCAGTCAATGTCATCGACGTCAACGACAATCCTCCTGTTTTTGATCAGCCCAGATATGTGATACGTGTGCCTGAGAACACTGAGGTGGACTCCATTATTTTTACAGCTCGTGCAGTAGATCTTGACGCAGATACGAGTGGTAATGTCCAATACTCCCTGCTAACGTCCACTGACATGTTTAGAATTGACGAAGAGACCGGTGAGGTGATGGTCACGGGTCGTTTGGATCGAGAATCTTCACCCAGGCATGACCTCCTGATCGAAGCCAGAGACCAAGCAAAGCTTGGCCCTCAGTTGTTCTCTACGATTGAACTTGTGGTGGTTTTGCAAGACGTTAATGACAACCCACCCAAGTTTGTACCCAAAGTTTACAAAATAAAAGTCCCTGAGGATGTACCTGTGGGAACACTCCTCGTCTGGGTTGAAAGCGTTGACTTGGATCTGGGCAGTGGAGGCCTCGTCAGCTACAACCTCAAGAACACAGAGGGTGGGATCTTTCACCTTGACATCTCCACGGGTGGCCTGACCCTGGAGAGGGAGCTAGACTTTGAGAGGCGGCCACTTTACAACCTCACAGTCCGGGCTGTCGATCATGGCCTCCCTCGCTCCCTCTCCTCCTCCTGTTTTGTGGAGATTCAGGTTCTGGATGTCAACGAGAACCTCCACAGGCCTGTGTTCTCAGAGTTTGTGTATGAAGCTGGAGTGATGGAGGACGCAGCAGTGGGGACATCAGTGGTCACGCTCACAGCTTCAGACAAGGATCTGGGCAGAGATGGAGTCGTCAGGTACCATATCCATGAAGGCTCAGGTCTCGGAGTGTTCACCATTGATGAGGAAACAGGTAAAAACACTGTGGTCTCGCTTTTTGTAGTTTTAAGATTCAATATATCAAACAACCAGGAATGCATAACACCACTATGGTCCCTTAATGTTACTCACAAAAACAAAATTATTTATAAAAAGCTGTCTTTGGATAGATCATTGAAGATGAGTTCCAGAGTCTCACAGTCTAAGGAAATAAGTTGTTGGTCTTGTGGTACAGCAGGGGATACTTCTATGTTTTTTGTCAGACAGTATCAGGGTGAACAGACTGTGGTTGTGGCCTTTTGGTATCCTGTAGTTTGGGGTATTGTTGTTAACAAGGGGAAAATGGGAAAATTGTTTTGTCATCTTGTTCTACACTTAGGCTCTCAATTAACATGTACAGGTTGAGAGGTAACTCTGACTCAGATTAAAAGTGAGAGGTTATACTAAATAGTGCATTGGACACAAGGAAACTGCAATCTGTAGTAGAGGTTACAGGAGGTGCGACCAGCTGGTCTAGGAGCTTTGACTCAATTTTGATCAGTTCAAGGTTTATTATCATAAGTTTTTACAATGACATCATGTTCTTTTCTGCTCTGAGTTGAATTTTCTGAACTCAAAGCTTCAGGGCTCTCCTGCAAAACTGACGGGCACTTTGGTCACCTAAAATTCCATCTGACCAGGCCTTGAGCTAATAGAAATAAAAAAAAAAAAGAACTTAGATTTGTTGTTCTGTTTCTACTTAGTTGTTGACCTTTATTCATAATTCTTTGCTGCACAATGAGCAACGACTTAAGGAAGTTACTGGTCCCGACCAAAAAAGCATATAAGCTTCTTAGAGGCTGGTTCTCCCCATTTTTTTTATTTATTTATTTTTTTTGATATACTATTATAATCCCAAATTGGGATATTCCTTTTTCCACTCACATTACACAGGTGCGCACACACAAACACACACATGCAGTGTAGAGGAGATGAGCGAAGGGGCAGCCACACATGCTACGGCGCCCAATGAGCAGTGTAAGGGGTCGGTGCCTTGCTCAGGGGCACCTCGGCAATGCCCAGGATGTGAACAAGCACTCTCCAACTGCCAGTCCACATCATTCTTTCTTGGTCCGGGTGGGACTTGAACCGGCGACCTTCAAGTCCCCAAGCCAAGTCCCTACGGACTGAGCTATTTCCAGTTTATGTGTTCAGTTGTGTTATCTAGCTGCTAGCGGTGGCTTCGTATTTAGCTTACAGACATGAGAGTAGTATCAAACTTTTCCTTTAAAAAGATCAACAGCAGCTTATTTGATTAATGGCCAGTACATCAATATGGTGCCGTTTATGAAGAAGAGTATTAGGCAAACTAGTTCAATCGGTCTTTTGCGCTTATTCTGAGTTTAAACAGCTCGTTGCAGATCATATCTTTTACCACAAGACCTATTAGTGGCTTCTTGAGCTTTGGATCATATTACACGATCTTCCTCGTCAGAAGCAGTCAGATGTACATAGTTTTCCTTTGCTTATGATAAGATGAGACACTTGGTTTTACAACCTGACATTTCCTTCCTGGGGTGGTTACAGCAGTTTTCCTGTTTTCCCATCAGAATTTCCTTTGCAGAGGATACTCTGCAATCTCTCAGCATATCATAATGCATTCCATTAGTCTGCTGTTGCACTTAGGGCTGTGATAAAATCAGGCCAAATAGAGTTTGCTGTCATAATCGAACCGTGCTGAAATATGTCTCTTTTTCTGTTTTGCTGGTTTTTCAACTCCCCCTCAGGGTATAGAAACATCTTCTGATGAAATCTGTGTGCAGTAAAGTCAATCTTAGTTGTTTTTAGTTCCCCAGCATACCAAGAAACAGTTTCATCTATACCATGAGAATTTAAGTACGTTTTGACAATACTAATGTGTCACCCATGTCTTGGGCATCAATGCAGACTTTTTGAAATGTAAACAGTCAGTCTAAACAAAATGAAAGTCATGGTGATTGATAGATCATCCAGGATGGTTACAGTTAATAAAAATAATGGTGATTATGGTGATAGGTGATTGATTCCTGAGGCGCAGCCGCAGGTTTGAAACATGTTGATACTGGTGTTTTGTTCAAAAGTGAAAACATTGTTGCATCTGAACAATTATTCCTCATTCCCTCCCTCTCTGCCTCAGGTGTGATTCGTACAACAGAGACATTGGACCGAGAGACAATGCCTCACTACTGGCTTTCTGTCTATGTCACTGATTTGGGCACTGAACCTCTGATCGCCTGGACTCACGTGTTTCTGGAGGTCCTGGACGTTAACGATAATGCTCCAGAGCTCTCTCAGCCGGTGTATTTCGCCACGGTCCAGGAGAACGTGGACAAGGTCAAGTCCGTCGTCCAGGTGTTGGCCACAGATGCAGACACTTCCTCTGACGGGAAGCTTTCCTACCAGATGCTGGAGTCTCATCGCACCTACTTCGATGTGGATCTCAAAACAGGTAATTAAGACTGTATAAGCAGAAACTTTGTTGAACACAGAAATGCAGTTCCATTATTATACTTCTTTCTTTTTGTTCAGTTTTACATTTTATGTTGTGCTTATGGTCTGGTTAGGTTAAGGCACAAAAAACACTTGTTTAGGTTGAGGAAAAGTTCACGATTTGGCTCAAAATAGTTGTTTTTAATCACCACAAGCATGGCTCGAGTTGTCCTATGGTCTTAGATAATCCAGTGTTTTTATTCTCACAAATGCCTGTAACTCCACCACCATCCCCTGCACCTACAGAAATGAAAGTCAAGTCATAAACATGTAATGTGAACATGATGTGACACGTTTTGTTGAAATGTCAATATGTTACATACTGAAGCCTATGACACTTGAACGGATCAGTGGTTTGAAGAAATCTTAGCTGCCTACAGTTCTGCTGAAATAGCACAGAAACACTGAGCCACTGAGCATCTCAGCCCCTTTGGTGCTGGGCATAGCTAAAGAAGGGGAGAAGTTGCTGAGAGGGTGGGAAGCAACAACTTTGTTTGAAATATTACAAACATGTTTGCAGGTGGTGTCTAAAAAGTTAGAATGACTTAAAAATCATATTTTAGTTGTTAAAATAAAAATCAGTCTTTTCCCATTTTATGCTGAAGATGACTACAGAAATGGCACATATGGGCGATGCAAACAAATTCTCCTATTTTCTACCTTTGACATAACATAACTTGAATTATGTTCTGAAAATAAACCATCTAGGCAGCTTCACCTTCAGCTTTGTGACAATAAGTATAGACATTTTACTATTTAGTGTGTCTCTAAAACATGAGCTGAAGCTTTTAGCGAGGGAACACTCAGGCAGGCACTTACCCAGCAACTCTCGGATATAGGAAGTAATTGGATCAGCCTGCACAGTTTCTTCTTCCCATTTTACAAGCAGTTTGGACAGATATACTGGCTGCTCCCTCCCTTATGATTGATCTGCATTTTGATTCAAACACCCCCTATGACTATAAGACATCTGGAGGACTGCTGTTCTTTCTCTTTCACAAATTGTTTCAACATGTATGTCGCCATGTCCCCATGGCAGATTTACGTTTTGATTCAGGAGTGTTGTTGCAACTATAAAACCTGTGACAGCGAGTTATTTCCCACAAGACGGGTTAAAAAATAGTTGATATTTGCTAATGCACTGTTGCAGGTCTGAGCAGAGCCAGCCATGCAGAACCTGGGCGTGTCGCTGAGACGGCAGAGCTGAACATTAAACTTCATAATGAGAGACTCCTTCAGAGGTCACTCACAAACTCATCCATGCGTGTTCTGAAAGCTTGTAGAGAAAAAAAAAAAACGTTGACAGTAGAGTAAAAAAACTGTAGCTGCACTCAGGGATGTGAGTGTTCATGTTTGACAGTTGCAACTGAGTCACCTGGTGCGGACTTTGATGTTGGGGCAAATTAGCGCAGCATTAGCTCTTAAGATGCAAGTCGCTACAAGCCCTGTCCTCTTCCTATAATCTCCAGGTGCCTGTGGTGTTTGTCCACACCCTAAGGCCAGTATACCAGAGGATTACAGGCAGGGAGGGCCAGTTGTGTTGATACGTCACACAAAGGCAGGGAGGACAGGAGGTGTTGAAACAGTCGGAGAGTGTCACATTAAAACAAGCTTTTTCTTTTGTCTATAAGCAGGTGTATTTGATATTTCATTACTCGTGCATTCAAACACTGAATGAAATATGTTTGGTTGGAAAGATTTATTGTGTCTGTGTCTGCTGCTTACACTCTGACGATTTCTCTCATGTCAACTTTGACTATAGACTGAGGTGTTTGTGTAGAAAGGCCTTCATATTGGCTCTCAATAAACTTTCAAAAGTAAATCTTCTATTGGCCAACATATATTAATTATAGGATTAAACTGCATAAAAAAGTGATTACAAAGTAATACTGAGCACTTTGTGAATGCTAGGATGAAAGTCTATCTGCTATTAGTCATGATGTGTTCCACACAGCAAAAATGAGTGTGTCCACCCGAGAGTCATGTTTCCATCAGAGCTGATCAGAGCTGGAGCCGATGCCCATGGACCATGACTACTGCAGAATCATTGACTGAAGCGAATGCCGATTTTACTCTTTGACACTGAAGACAAGAGGCAGTGTGATATATAATGTTTTTTGTGGCTGAATGGAAGCAAAATCCTGGAGCTAGACTCCAACATCTAGTAATGCCACATACTTTAGGCCAGGTAGTTAAACCAAAGAGGAATTTGCACACAAGGTTCTTAACTTAAACTATTGAGAAGATTTCTTGATGGAGAATCTGACCTTTTACTTGAAGGCAGCAATGCTCATATTATAGTCACTGCCGGGAAAAAGACATCAGACATAAACGAACACAAGAAAAATCTGACATCAGTCCTAAGTTTGGTTAGGGAGAATTGTTTTTACTTTGCTGACATAAACGTGCTGCTGAAACCTGATCTTTAGAACATGATCCACCTTGTGTTATTCTCACAAGTGAACTCACTGATAACAAAGTACAGTTCAGACCGACTGGTGTAGAAACCTCTCATGCCTCGACAGGATCAACATGAGTCATATTTGTATGCAGGTTTCTGACTAAGGTTTTATCCACCTGAAGCGTATAAATCCTTCGTGCTGTAGAACCATCTATCTGACTCAACCTCAAAGAATTACAGGTTTCAGCAGAGGTGGATGTGTGCTAAGCATTTGTTCAATCTGTTTTGTTGCAGGAACAAGGGTGTGCCAAGAAACAAAATGATCGAAAATCAGTGTCTCACTCCTATGTAATTTAAGTTTAGGTTTCAATATGTGTTTCACCGAAAGATATTGTTTGCAAGGCCAGGCAGGTCAGGAATGTGCCTAAATCATTAGCCTTTCTCAACAGCAAATTCCTAAAATTTTCAAAGCCTCAACGATCCTGAAATTGATATATTGTTAAGCTGATAAGCCGTCTTTATTTTTAGTTTTTTACAGTAAACATTCACATGTCACAAACAGACACCTGGTTAGTCTGTTGATAGTCTACAGTTTTCATGTTGCCGACAGTTTCACCAAAGCAAACGAAACCAACAATAAAATTGATCTGCCAACTGTATCTGTATCTGTAAGAACACATCAGTGAGTTAAGTCTTTAAAACTTAATCAAAGACTCCTAATCATTTCCAAAGCTGATAATGGGCGGAGCTGTTGTGCACTTCTCTCGATATAAACAGCCATGACTACTCCATTTAACGTGGGGGTGATTCCCCATTTTACACATTCACTTTTAGTAGGCAGAAGTCAGAAGTCAAGAGGTGTCATTGTTTTTTGTTTTTTTGTCCAGTGTGAAAGTTGTTTGTTTTGATCATTTCATGGGATTGACAATAAGAAAAAATGGAACAGCACCCTTATCCTCATTTCACATTTTTCCTTCGGGCTGTTTTGCTTCTCTCTCTAGTATTCTGTGAATTCTAATAGTTTTGGATAACTGAAACACAAACTGGTATTTCTACTCCTTAACGTGGAGTGAATCTTTTTGCTCCACTCTGTTTGCATCTTTTCTGCTGTGTTTTTAGCATTTGTTACAGCTTTAAATGTAGTTTTTTGCTTCTGACCTCACCTTGAGAAAGTTTGCCCACGCATAGTGATTACAAATGGGTGCAGTAATCAGTGCTAGTGAGTCGTACAAACGAGGCAGGGTGCTTTCTATCTCGGTTCCGATCAGATAGTGATCCGATAATGAGGAGCACTTAAAGACCCAGGGGTGCCAGCTTGGTGGACTTGCTGTTGCAATTAGTAATGAATAGAGCTATTTGCTGTTTTTTTTCTGGGGTTTGTTTACACACACAGCCACATTTGCATAAATCTGTTATTGAGGGGGTACTTTTGTATTCTTAGCTTAAGAAAGAAATTCTCTTTTTAAACCAACAGAGGTGAGTTTGGCCTCCTGCCTTGCATTCCTGATATGTTTGACTGGCTCTTACTTTCTCTGTGAGCGTGAGAGTCTTCTTCCCTCATTGATATTGCTGACATGTTGCTCAAAAATGCCGCATAATTTAAGATGTCTCCCTTGACAACATAATTTAGACATGGCTCGGTGAGTAAATTAAAGACTACATAAAAAAAGTTTGGAAGTAGCCACTGCGGAATAGCTGACTGTCAGTGAATGCAGAGAGAAGGATACGGAAACAACAAACCGGGTCCTGACACGTCGACTACTGTTTATCTTCACGTGGTTTTGACAGCAGTCAAGCACGGCTGAGTGAAAACAGGCGACGGGGGAGAGACGAGGCTTTACCCCTGATTCCCATGTCTGTGCTAATGACAAAAACACACTTTCTAATGTGCCCCACCTGTCCTAATGAAGTCCTCCCCGCAGGGCTTGTTTGCAATGTCGTAAAAGGCCTGGACGACCCTCAGCAGGGTCTTTCACTTTACTTAGTTCCCTCAGCTCAGTCTACAGACAGCAACTCCCACACCCTCTCATGACGCCCTCCTTCACTCAGTCCTGACAAATGAACCCTGACAAGTATTTCTACACAAATCACACAAATCTTAGGTGGCCCTTTTCATACAGAGATGTTGCATTATCTCCGCAGTGGAGGTTTTCCAATTCTCTAACGTTGTTCACACAGAACCAAGCAGCTCCAGCTTAAAGCTGCACCAGTGTGACTGTTGTTTGGTCCTGTAACATTGCTTTGTGGGACATTTCTCTTTATTTTGTTGAGTGAAAGACCTGTTTAGTTATCAGAATGTGAACACCATCAGCCGGCTTACTCACTCACACAGGTACTGTTCGCCTCTGCTGCACCTCTGATACTACTCCAGAGGCGCATCAGAGCTGCATCGGCACCTTGCATGGCAATCACCGCCATTAGTGTATGAATGCATATATGAATTAATGTAAGTCGCTTTGGACAAATGCATCTGCTTAATGCCCTAAAATGTAAATGTAAATCGTAGCAGCACTGACAGACTTCTCTTGTAGGTTGTTTGATTGATTTGATTTCCACTGATACTAATATTGCTACTTGGAGAACTGGTTTTAAATTTCTAACATGAATACGTTTAATTAATTAAGCTGTAATTATGCTTTAGCCACCAGTGTAAATGTTGACATCTTTCCTGGACACACTATGTAGTTTAAACAAGACCACTGTCTGCATTTGTGTCAGTTTTTGCCCTGAATCCCTAGGTTTCTTACCTGTTCTCGCAGTTGGAAAATATATAAACTACTGAGTAATACCATTTGTAGTGGTGGAAGAGGCAGTCAATCCTCTAATTAAGTAAAAGCAGTGATTCAACAGAAGAGGATTACTCTATTGCAAGTGAATGTTCTGCATTCAGATTTTTACCTGATATTATAGAAGAACTGCAAACTTTTCATAATAAAAGTAAAAGTACTAAGCAGTTTAGTATTGGTTAGATGGTTGCAGTACAAATCATTTTACTATACTATATGTGAGTAATGCCTCTACAAGGTTTAATTTGATGTTGTCTTTATTTTCTTCTTATGAACAGATAATACAACAACTTTCAATTAAGATAATCCTATGTTATGGATTGTAATTTTGATCTACAAAGTACTGTGAAATAACTTAATATGAAACTATTTACAATGTTCACTGCTTTCCTTTGGAATGGACTCAAGTGTAAACCACGTAGTGTAAACTGGAAGCACTACATGTACCTTTTGAATTGCTCAGTACTTAAATGGACTTTCTGAGTACTCAGTGCTGCCATGCAGTGTTGAGGCCTATGTATACAACTTTTGTGAAACAGACACAACTTTTTCAGTGGATAAATACATAATTCCTACTTTTTGCCTTTTAAGGGGTATTCCTGTTTTTCAAATAGGCAGACATGGTGATGTACTGTTAGATGATTGTCTTGCAATGTATGGATGTGATCAGAATCACGATATCATGATACTATTGTTGTCGCCAGTTACTCTGTGATTCCCACCCTTAATGTCAGAAATCACATCCCAGCCTCAGCATGCCAGCTTACTCTTATTACACAGTCACTGATTGAACACTGTCACTACCTTCTCTGCCAGCTCAGAGATCCCCCCCCCCCCCCATCCTGTCTTCAAACCTTTTAAAACAGAATGATGAAGCAGAATAGGGACACAACGTTTCTGCAGGCTGTGTAAAAGGGGCTTTCTGAATCTCAACACCTCCATCACTGCTGACACAGAGGTGATCTGTGTAGTTAAGCATTAAGAATGAACAGTAGAGGAAAGGATTTGCATTGTACTTGGAGTTCTGCACACTTTTCATACCTCTGCACACCCGGCCTTCAGCCGAACAGAACTCAGCATGCAGAAATGATGACACATGTGCCACTGTTATAGTTAAATGGTTGTTTGTCAGCGGCTGAGTTTTCGATGTAACTGGCTCTGTTGACAGATTTATTTCCCAGGCAAATTAATTCCTCAACTCTTCCCTGACGAACAATAAATTAACCCCTCTCGCTCAGACGTCTTTTTATTGCCCATTATTGACACAATCCCACCTACATAGTGACATTTTCAAGAAACCCTTCAACCTAAGTGTCAGGTTTTGCTTGAACTAGAACCAGTCACGTACATTTGTAAATAACAGAAAATATTTTCAGACAGTCTGTCCTCGCTGAGAAGAGCAGCTATTTTTATGGACGTTTTCAGACATGGTCTGAAGGCACTTTGTATAAACTCATTTTTCAAGCCTATTTTGTCTTAAATCCATTGTCTTAAATACATGCTGGATATCAATACAATCTTCACCTCTAGACATCTGGGGAACTTTTTATACCACCTTCAAAAACAAACTTTTACAGTCCTAGTGTATTGATGCCCTGGTGCTTTATCAATTCAAAGTGATTTAAAAGTCGATCATTAAACAATACACATATAAAAAGAAAACTGGAGACTAATGTACACAAAATATTAAAACAATAATACAATCAATGAAATACAATAAATAAACAAAAAACAGAATTAAATGAAGCAAGACTGTGATAAAAATTACGATGTTTCACAGCCGTTCATCACAAAGCAATGTTCAGAGTTAAGTTTTAAGGTTACTTTGAAATATAAACCCCCTCATGGCAATGATCTGACCATCTGACCACGATCACATCATGTGAATTTAGTGTCTGAGGGGCTATAGGTTGAAACTATAGATGTTAATTATTTCAAAAGCATTCTCATAAAACTATCATCACTTCACACCAACAATAAACACAGGGTTTTCCTCAGTGTTTGCCTTGGTGTGAAACAGGATAAACACACACACACAAACACACTTATCCACCTGACCCCAGTTATTATGCCGCCAGCAGCATTAGCAGTGTTGTGCCAGTGCCAGTGTGTCTCTGATGTCCCTATTAGCGCCAGTAGCTGCCCCAAAACACTTCACTTAATTTATTTAGATTAGACGAGATGAGGTCAAAAACCTGACTGGTAAATTGATTCACAGCGCCGAAAAAAGAGAGAAAGAGATTGGACAGTGCAAAATTGAAACAAAGTGGGACCCTCAAACATAAAGTGTTTTAATGAAAAAATAAGGTTAATGATGATATGTTTATGGATCTTAAAATTAACACCAACTCTTAAAGAATAGATGTCCTTGACGAAAACATTTTTTGGACTGATAGATTAGCTGAATAATTTAAAAAGTGTGTGGATTAGTTTTTTCACTAGTTTTATTACTTCATTAGATTTAAAGAAAATCCATCTACTGATTTTTTTTAATCAGAGACCAAACTATAATTGTGAATAATATAGTTTCTTCTAATGATGATAAAAAAGGTTGCAAAAGGCCCTGGTGAAAGAGCAGTGGCGAAAAAATGAAGAAAAATCATGGATACTACAGTGATTGGGTCGAGGAGTTTTCTCTGTCTTTTTCTGTTTCTCTTCTTGTTTGACTAGCAGGCTGTATGGCGCTACGTCGGCCAAAAATCCCGTGACAAGGGCCAGTTCGTACCAAATATGCAAACACACTGCGACAACTAGGGCCACAGATGTACACTGGTGGACCCGACACTGGCCAACAGCCAACATTTGTCCTGCTGTGTCAGGGCCCTCTCCAATCTTACTCCAATGACAGTGTAAAAAACAATTTCCTGTGCCTGCAACCAACCAGAAGCCATACAGAGAGAATAATAACTAGACAATCATGAAAAAACATCTCTATAAAAAAACCCTCCAAATTTATATATAACATTTGACCTGTTATTATCTAAAGTATATATATGTTTCTCATCGCGCCTGCTCCCCTATGACTTTCTTTCCGGTGCCACCCCATTCTCATGATGATCAGTGAAATCAACTCCAGTCCAAAGTGGGAAACCCACAGTGATACTGAAAAAACTTCTGCCTGTTGTCCAAAGTGAAGAAAAAGTCGAGGTTTTGCAACAGACTCCCAACAAAAGTGAATAACCTGTCAGGCCACATAGTTTATGTCCGTATCAGAGACAAACACACTGTTGGCGATACAGACAGACGTTGATTCACCAAACTGTCTGATGTGTGTCGGTATCTGATTGGATGTTCAGCCTGATGATTCACAGATTTAACTGATTCAGAATTATTTAACCCAGTTGATGCAAAGCCAAATGTTTTTTTTTTTGTTGTTGTTGTCAGAACAAGGTCCTTCTATCAGTACTGAAATTATTTATTTAAGTTTTTTGTATATTCCCTTTGTTATCTGTCATTGCTTTTGCAAAACAAGTTAGGGCATCAATTTGAATAAGGCTATCCAGATAAGACACTTAATCAGGATGAAATCATTTGCCAAGTTTTCGTGTTGAACTGGTGAGAACTCACAAACTTTTCTCAACATAAAAAACAGACATACACACACGTATGGTACACACACAGGAGGGTCTACTTAAAGACAGCGGTCACACAGAGATGTACGACCAACAACAGCAGAAACAACATCCATAAACCAAACTGTGTTTGCTCAGGTGCAGTCAGCTCTGTTACTGCTCTACAAACACACACACACACACACACACACACACACACACACCACAAACACCTACAATAACAGTAGGAGTAGCTCTCCTAATTGTTTGTGTTTGTTTGTATTGGTGTAATTAGCACTCTCACTTCCCGAGACTCTCACACACATTAACAGCATTGATTCTCTCTCTCTCTTTTTCTCTGCTCTGTGTGTGTGTGTTTGTGTGTGTGTGTGTGTGTGCGCGCACAGGTGTAATCAGCACACTGACTGCATTGGACCGAGAGGATAAACCGGAGCACAGTGTCGAGGTGAGACTCTTAAAAACAACATTTTCACTTCCCTTTGGCTGGTGCTGAAACTGATGCACCACAAAACAGCTGGATTTGTTTTTCACTGAGTTTCAGAGTATCAATATTGTCTTTATTGACAGACTAGAGGTCCAGATATAAAAGACACACACAATATACGGACAAACATAACATTACACAAAGATAGACATGTGTCCTCAATGGTTAAGAAATACAAATACAAATGTTGGTTCCAATATTCCCACAAGCTGGAGGAATACCTTGTCTTACTTTGGGTAGGGTCAGTCAAGGATATTATAATCCCATTCCTTGACTCAATCAGCCGAAACATAATTATATAAAAAGAATTCATAATGCCTGAAAAGTGGGAATATTCGTGCAAACATCGTACTACCACTTTCCCACCGTGGGTACTTTAACAAGATTCTAAGAGCATCATTATATGCCACCTTAATCTTATTCATCTTTGCTTTACTATGGCTACACCACAGGTGTGCTCTTTAAAGCGGAGTGCAGTATGCTATGTTTTAACTTCATCAGTGCACATATGAAATTTGAGTGCCAACGTAGTTGCCTGGGCATACAGTTTATAGCACTGGCATTGAATATCATCATCATCATTAAGGTCATTCCTGATGATATGCCCTAAATATTTTACTTATATATTATAAATATACTAACCAGTATATTTTACTGGTTATAATATCTAGCTCTTGCTCAGACAAGTAAAAGGAGGGAAACTTTAGCTTCTGATCCTCCTTAGTTCTGGCTATCATGATAACACTCTTTTTGGGATTAAATTCGATTTCATACTGCAAACCATACTTCATACAAGCTCTGAGCCGTTGCTGTAAGCCAGCACTACATGGTGACATACTAATTCAATCATCAGCGTACATTAAATGGTTAATACGTTTATTCCCCACCATACATCCAGTCTTACACAATAATTCTCGAGACAGATCACCCATATACAGGTTAAAAAGGACAGGTGACAATATTCCGCCTTGTCTGAACCCATTGGTAACAGGGAATGGGTTTGATATTGTTTTGCCCCATCTTACTTGTATGGTTTGGTGTGAGTACCAATAATGCAGAATTCTTATTAAGTATGCGTGCACCCCTCGCTCTTGCAGCTTGATAAACAGTTTGCCATGATTAATGTGGTCAAAGGCTTTGGAGGCATCTAGAAAACACATAAACAGTGTTGTGTTGTGCCTTTTATAGTTAGAGACAAGTTCTTTTAAAGCATTAAGACACAAATCAGTGCCATGCTTAGTTTTGAATCCAAATTGGTTGTCAGTTGTTATAGCATGTTCTTCAATAGATAGATAGATAGATAGATAGTATTCTAGTTATAGCAATTGGTCTGTAGTTATCCATGCTTGATGCTTTGCAGGTTTTGTCTTTGATGACTGGTGCTAGCAGTACAGATAGCATAGAGTCAAGTAATATGCCATGAAACAACAATCCAGATATGGATCAATAAATCCATAACAATATACTATGTTCTACAGGCTGTTGGGGGCGGGGGGGGGACTTTTATGTGTTATACACACTGTTGGATATGTTATACAACATAGGGGAGAGTTACACTTGGTCTCTTACAGGCAATTAAAGGTCAGTATCTTCAATTTGCTGTCCAAAAACTGAGGATTTTTTAATCTATTTATTGTAGAAAACCAACGAATCGTCATATTTAAAAGGCTGAAACCAGATAATATTTGACATTTTTGCTTAAAATTGACTTAAATGGGGTTTTTTTTGTTGTTGTTTTTTTAAATAGATCCTCTTTCTTCTTCATTCCCAGGTAATCGTTTCAGATAACGCTTCTCCGTCTTTGCGATCCACCGCCACTGTGGTGATCAGAGTCCTTGATGCCAACGACAACCGACCAAAATTCACGGACAAACTTTTCCACGTGAAGCTTCCTGAACAGCGCCAGCAAGCTGGTAAACAGGAAGTCTGCAGGATGGTTGCCCGTGACGATGATGAAGGCTCAAACGCTGTTGTTACCTATAAGCTCCAAGACAACAACGATGAGCGTTTTGAGATTGACTCAGCGACGGGTGTGGTGACATCACATGGTGATTTCTGGCCTGGAAACTACAGTATTCTCACAGTAGGTGTTCAGAACAGTCTGAATTCTTGTTATTACGATTTGAAATGCTCAAGTAGGGTTGTGTGAAAGTGAAGCAAAAACAGACCTCCTATCTGTCAGCACAAGCGATAATGAGCTTGTATCTCAACATGCTGCAGGTAAATACTTTCTCTAAAGGGCTGTGCTTCATTTGCACATTTCTGTAGAAGGTGTGGAGACTTTAAAGTATTGACCGAGGCCTCCAGCTCTGCTGAAGAGATCAAATTACCCATGCTTAATACTCTGAAAGGCACTTCACTGACACCTGCTCTGAAACCAATGATTGTTCAGTCCTTGTCATCGCTGGGCATTGTAGAGGGCAGAGAGGTTAATCAGCAGAAGAAAAGCTCTTTAGGATTTCAAAAACATGAAAAATCTTTTATTCCTCTGCCGCTGACATGTCGTTAAGACTTTGCTTCTCTCGATGTTGAACAACTCTACAGATGTTTAATGGTTAAGGCTGCTGTTATTCTGTTTTTCTTGATTTCAGTATACAGTAAATACAGTAAACTGCTAAAAGTTGGGTTATAGCCACTTTGTGTTGAATTTGAAATGTTCGTCTTTCTACAAAAATTATCTTTGGCAGAAAGCACTCCACTACTATACACCGTACTGTAATTGGGAGGAAAATTTGACATTTGGGGTGTCAGGGGAGTGGTGTTTAGCAAGAACGAAGCAGCAAATCAGAAATAAAACTTTTGTCTAGTTGATTCACAGCATTCTTAAGCACAATAAACCTGCAGGGTTTGTTTAAATGCAGTTCATGTACACGCTTCATCTTTTCCACAGTTTTTTTTTTTTTTCCAAAGTATTTTTTTGACCTTTTATGGCTTTATTGATAGTACAGCTGAAGATATGACAGGAAACAGGGAGAGAGAGAGGGGGGGAGTGACACGCAGCAAAGGGACCCAGGCCGGGAGTCGAACCCGGGTCCACTGCAAAGCCTCAGCACATGGGACGCTTGCTCTACCTACCGAGCTAAATGGCGCCCCCTTTTCCACTGTTTTGACTCTCTGCTCTGTCTGTGTTAGCGTGTAGCTCAGCCCTGCCCTCAGTCATAGCAAACTGAGAGCAGAGGAGAGAGGTGGAGACAAGGAAGTAACATAATATCTGCCCCTGTTTTTGGCTGGAGGCTACTAACATCCTATCCACAGCAAATTAGTAAGAAAAATAAGAAATTATAGGCAGAGGGCAGCGTCCCTGCAGGTACAGACACAGTCATGCACTTTTAATGGCTCATAAGTGATGATGGAGAAGGCTTGCTTTTTTTATGAGTTGTTTTTTCTGGAAATTCCTGCATAGTATACCTTTAAGAAACTATTGTGTTTCCACACGTTTCTGTTCATTACGCTGTTACCAGAACCAGAAGCAGTTTTTACATATGTATAGTAACAAAACATCTAGCTAACAATTTTAAACAACTGATCAACTGATTTGAAACACTTGTGCTCTTTGGTGGAAGAAAAATGATAAAAGGAAATACTTAAATACTTACTAAAAAAAAGAAAAGCCTATTAGTGCAGCTGTTACATGTACATTTTCACTCAGTTTACCACTCTGACGTCGCCCTAGTTTATCATGACAACAGTCTGGAGTTTCCATGAGATAAATGATTTGATTCCTAAGAGGCTTTATTTTAACCAGTGAGGTAGGCGGAGCCAGACTGATTACTGTCTAATAGTTCTAATTTTAGTAAAACGCTAATTAAAATGTTAATTCAATTTCTATGTTAATTTCCAGATTAAAGCCACAGACCAGGGCAGCCCCTCACGCTCGTCCACGGCGAGACTCGACATCGAGTGGATCACCCTCCCACCACCCTCTGTTGAGCCAATCACGTTCGACGAGCCCCACTTCACCTTTGCCATCCTCGAAACGGAGCCTGTCACTCATATGGTGGGCATCATCATGACGGAGACGCATCGGCAGAGGTGGTTCGATATCACAGGTGAGAAGAAATTAACACACACGGCCAACCACACACACATAATCTGCATCTACAGTCTGGTATTGAGATGAGTATTGACTGGAAGCTGTTTGTTGTGCAGGTGAGGTCAGGAAAACAGAATAAACATTAAGTTCTGATGAAAAACAAGCATCGCACAAATGAGGGTAATGTTCTCCAAAGGAAGACAGAGGATAGATATTAACCATTAATATTTCTTTCCATAATATACTAGGATATATTTGACAAGAGAGGGCAGGAAAAGTGCCTGAAATCAGACCTCAATGATCATTGTGTAATGACTTCTCATAACTCACAGAGTGGCTGCTTCTGCCTGCAGCAAACAGCAAGAAATATTAGGAAATAATATCTGACATTCACCATATTGCCACTTATACCGAAGTGCTGACTTGTCGAGCGCTGGCTCGCACGGCAGAATATAAACAGGTTGCAACCATCATCCATCCATATGAACCCCCAAATAAACAGGAGGCAAGTTATTTTCTAAAGGTCAGCAAAGTCCGTGTTACATTGAATGATACCAGAGCAGAGCCAGGCGGCAACAAACAACATGAGAGTGAGTAAGAGAAAGAAAATGTACTCTATGATATTTTTACTATTACTTACCAATCTGTGATTTTCACTGTTTACAAGAGTTGTGTTGTGATAAAGTGCTGCGATGCATTTCTTTTATCAAGCGCTCTCTCTGACCCCAAAACAGTTAAGAGTAAGCTTCTTTTTTTGTGTGTAGTGTTCAGAAAGTGTTATTTTCTTGTTCCCTAAGAAAGTTCCACCAAGTCCCAACCCATTGTGCCGTGATTGGTTAATGCTCGGTGCCTGATGGTAACATATCTGTCTTTGTTTTATGTGTTTTTTTCTCTATATAAATCACATTTAATTGCTACTGAAAAGACAACCAGTTGAACGCATGCAAAAACGCAAACAACCTAACGTCTTTTACTGGATTATTTCTCACAATATTGACTTATACACGCTAAACTTTTTTTTTTTTCATATCATGGTTGTGAATATTGCAGTATTGTATATAAGCACCAGTTTTTTTCATGTCAGAAAGGCTTTCTGGCAGTTAAAAGGATGATTCACGGCAATGAGTACTTGCCAATCACAGCACAGTAGGCTGGAACTGGATGTACCTGTCCTGGGAAAAGAAATATTACAGTTGGAACACCTCAGTTTCTGTTTGTAATCATACTTTTTGTGTTTGAGTCTGCTGTTCCCTTTAAGGTAAAAAGAATCCAGCCAGCTGACACACAGCCTGAGGGTTTTAGCATTTTTATTTTTATTTTTTAAAACAACCTGAACGACAAACAGACTAAAGTTCAGGTACGGCTCGTTCAGCATTTCATCGGAGCAACTCTCATATCCTGTTGCTGAAGCTGGTAAAAACAAAGAAAAGACATTAAAGCACAAACAAAGGTGACCAGTGGAGGCAGAAAGTGAGAGTGGTGTGAGAGGCTCTGAAGATGTGTTTTGAAGTGATTTTGAAGTTGTCTGTTTGAAAGGTAACTGAGGTGATCATTTAATCTGTAGAAAAGCCACTTTGTGGACCAATCACCACAGTCAGGGTGGTTTTTGACCTGCCTGAGGGTGAATGTAAGGCTTTGTAGGGTGTGAATGTGGCTTTGACTGACCTTGTTCACCTTGGATATCCGAGTGTTCCCTCACTTTCACCTGGCACAGTCTGCATGCACACGCGGTTATGAATCCAAAAAGACAAAACGGTGAACTGTAAGAAGTCGTGAAAATAGGTTTTCTGATGATTATTTCGGCTAAATCTTTACGGGTAACGATTTTGGTATAATTCCATTTGACTTGTGTTCTATTCCTTGACATTTGTGCTGCAGGAATTCCGCAGTTTTAACATAGAGTTTCTAACATAGAATAAATGCAAACAAAAGAAAACCACAGAAGTGGTTCTAGAGTTGATGGATGAATCGAGAGGAAAGTGGGAGTAGAGGAAAAAAGGTCTTGGTGTCAGCGGTACCAGCAGGACGTTTTCTCTCTGTGAGGATAAATCAGCAGCGCTCCTCCTCTCATCACTTGCCAGATCCCCACAGGAGGGACGATGGCCATTCCTCCTCTTCCTGCTCTCCACTTCTCAGCCTCTTTTCTCCTTTTCCCTCCACTGAGGCTTATCTCGGGCCTGAACATCATGTGAAGGACGGTCACAGAGAGCTTCCTGAGAAATAAAAGGCGTAACAACATTTTTAGTTTAAGTGGAAATCAGCCCTGTGAATGTGGAGGTGTTGGTGTCTCGTTTCCCTTTGCGAGCCTCCCAGGAAAACACATCAGCGTTTGCCAGGCTGTTTCCTGCCAGGCGGGGCGGCATGTGCAGAGAAAGGCCGAGGGTCCTCCTGTTCAGTTCGCTGTGCCAAGATTTGATCCGTGCCAGAACTCAAAGGAACACAACAGACACTCTCTGCATCCCTGAGGGGACAATCAGTTGTCTCAGTGCCGCTGACGCTGAGTGTTACGTCTTTTGACATTCATGTATTACGTTTAATCACGAAGCAGTCCTGATCATCAGGAGACTGGTCATATGGTGTCCCATCAACTGCACACGTTATGTAAGATAACGTTTTTTAAATTATGAAAGCATGAAAATGCCTAGCTTTTTTTCCAAGGAGAACTTTCCACAGAAGAAATTTAAATGATAATTGGATACTACATGTGCTCATGCGGGATTTCCTTATTTCTCATGTGTAGAATTTCAATTTGTATTCGTGTTTCCATCTGTTAAAATAATCCTTAAAAAAGCACATTTAAATTCATGTCAAGTAAAAACTTTCACATATGACGTTGAAGGCAATCATTTAAAAAAAGTTTGTTTACATGTGACTTGCTTTATACACAGGTAGAATAAAGTGTTGAGATTTGGAAAATGTAATATATACATTTTCTCTAATGATATAACAGTAAGTTATTCCACTTCTGGTTTCATTCATACAAAGTAGCTCCTAGCTTTTCAGTATATTTGCTTTTCATAACAGTATAATATAAAAGCGATTAACGGCCCCTTTTATTTATTTAATTATAAATATATTTTACATGAAAGTTGTTGTTTGTCCAGGTAGTTCTAGGTCTGACTAAGTTATACATGGATGGCTATTTAGTTTTATGAGATAATCTGTCTTGTATGATTTTTTTCTTTTTACTTGAAAGTGTCCATGAACTGCATATTAAGCGTGCTGCGTGCAACATGTAATTAAACTTGTGGATTTCTCAGGGTTTGAGCATTGTAGAAAACATTTGGGATAATGTTAGTACACAACTCAACAAAATAAATGACAAAGGTCTGTTGTTTTTAGAAACTTGAAGACGTGAAGTACAAAATTATAGCAGAGTAGAATTATGACGCCTCATCGGATTCAAACTGAAGTTAAAGTATAATTAAAAACTTGTGTATAGTGCTAGTTAAATGAATGTATTTGGCTCCCTCCCACATCAGCCTTGTTATCTATTTTTTCGCAGTAGTTTTGACTGCTCTGTGTTCAGTCAATTAGAGCTAAATACATTTGTTCGTTTTGGTAATTGTGCAGCGTTTTCTATCTGTGTGGTCTATGAACACAACTCAGTAATTATCACTAATGGCTCGTCAACTGTTCAACGATCAAACAGATCAACAATCTTCACTTCTCTGAAGAGAACATGATGAGACTGGAGCCTAGCCACGTTATTTAATTTCTGCTCTATTCCTCCCCAGTTTGCCCCACAGTGGTGTATCAGTGACCCTCATCTTGGTGTTGGTAGATGAAGGAATGTTGTTGTGTTACAGGACTCCTCTCCCGTGCAGATATGATCAGGTATTCATTGCCCCGCTTTACCTTCCCCTTCTCCAGCAGAGTCCAGATGCCTATGGAGCCTCTCTGGCCATGAGATAACTCAGGGAGACAAATGAAGACTTCCCTCACTGTCAAAATAACTCAAAGACTCCTGTGAATCTGCACAAAAACAACTTGCTGCGTTTAGAGGCAAAGTGAAAACACAAACCCCGGAACAGGATATGAAAGATCAGGCGAGGGCTTTGTTATTTGTCGACGGATGCAGCATCCCTCCGGCTTCACTGGACTGTGATCTGTGTGCCGGAGCGGGTCCCAGCTGGGTGCGATGTGGTCAGAACGAGGGTCAGCACCTGCAGGTCCGAAGCTGTGACCCTCTGCTGGTGGACGAGGTCTGTCCCCTGCAGGGGGGAGGGTTGAGCATCTGCTTGGAGCGGACGAGTTCAGCCTCTTTAGGTCTAATTTCATCAGTGTGTCCTGATTCAAAGCAATGCAGTGAGAATGAAAAATAAAATTCACTTCCATTTAAGGATTGGTTAACCATTAAATGAAATAGTTCATTTTTGAAATGTGCTTATTTGTCTTATTTTTAAGAGTTACCACTTTTGCTGACTTCATTCAAGGGGAACTAAATCTGCCTACAAGCGCTTCTTAAAGAGGGTCTGTGGAGCTTCTGTGCTGTGCTGGAAGCCGGTCATTAGTTTAGAAATGTAGTCTGCTACAATATTAACTAATAATAACTTTTGTTGCTCTGTGTTAGCAGTCTAGCAGCATTAAACAACTTAAAGAAATCACTCACAGGCTTGTATAGGCAACCAAGAGAGGCAGGGAAGGTCTCATTTATCATTTGTTGTAACAACCCACTCAGAAATGGCCAATAAAAATGTGAATAATACATGTAGATTGCTACAAATTGATAGAGCTTCTTCATAGTTCCTGTGAAACAGCGAGTGCTACTAGATTTGGCTTAGTAACATGATTCCTGTAGAAACAGGCAGGAGGGACTGCTGCGGATACTGATTGGCATTGCGGTAGCCAATGCTGCTAAATGTACATGATGTTCTTCATAGAATGAGTAGTCATCACTCATCATCATCAGCATCACCATCATCACCATCATCACGCTCACTCTGCCCAGATGGCAGCTCCCAGTGAACAAAGGGAAAACATCAAAGTCTAAAAGGCCAGTTTGACAAAAGGGGATACACTATTGAGGCACTTTTCTTTCCAGGTTCGGCTCCTGGCACTCCAGGGTTGAGTCAGCAGATATGACTGCTAACATCAGCCTCATAGCAGCAATTTAGAAACACAGCCACCGATTTAAGTCTCTCATTAAAGTCCAAAAATCACCTCTGTGCTGTAACTGGCCCCTGTCATTCTTGGACGCTGTATACAGCCCCAGTCCCATGGTGTTCATTTGGAGTCTGCCTGTTAGCAGTACTTAGTAGTTACATTAACAAAAATCTGAAAATAAATACTTTTCATCCGCAAGGGGGAAAATAGGGTAAATTGGGTATAAAGGAGTGAAGCTATCTAACCAGAGTTGAGGCGGAGAAGCTGGAGGACAAGATAAACTACTTCCTCCATAAAATATGATCCAGTTTCATCACAAAAAAGTAAATATAGTCAAGCTCTCAACACTTCTTTTTATGCATTCATGGCAGTGTCATGAAATTTGGTTTTCTAGGAAATGACAACCCCCAAAAAACATCAAGAATACCCTACAAGATAACTTATACTGAAGTATAGATTAGTTATAGAGCTTAGTATGTGTGATTAAAAAACATTTTGACTTAATGGAAATTTTAAACTCACTAATTAGCATGGGATAATCTCATTGGTTTAACCTGTTTGAAACAGTCACATTTAAGAACCTCACATTAACGGGCGTCTGATCCTTTTTTTTCTGAATGAATAATTTGCAAACAACCAACATGCACACACGACAGCATTCTTATTTTGATTTCTTTTATGTGGTCACCTGATAGTGATCACGTATTATACCTTTGTCTGAACTGTCACACCGGCCAGGGTCAGGATGGAAGCTGTGGTATTGCGGTGTGAGATTTCTGAAGAAATGCTGCCTCATGAAACACTGGCCAAACTTTATGTAGTAATTCGGGGTTTGTGTCCATTCAGTGAAGTTTGACCATTTGTCACACTTTGGTCTAAGTTTTTCTAACTGAATCCTGCAGAAGGGGTGAAGACAAAGAGTATCAAAGGGAAGACCCAATCGATCTTCATACCTGACCCTCAGTGGTTGTCATGATCTCTGAGAAGTGCCTCCAAAGAGTATAACTGCAGATCGAATTAGAGAAAATGATGTTCTCTCTGCAGGAACATTGACCTGATTGTGTGTGTTCAGGGCAGTGAAGACGAGATGTGGCTGCTGATGCAGTTCAGGCAACTGGAGTTGAACCTGAGGCAGAACAGGTTGAGAAATTAAACCTTCTTGTATATGCCTTGGAGCATTTAGTAGAGGAAGTTGCAGTTGGAAAGGACATCTGTTTCATGCTCATTTCAACCTCACCTCCTCAACTTGCCCTGAAGGGACTGTCTGCTCTTACTCTTTGACGATCACGAGTCTGAACTTATATCCAGTTCAGAAGCATCTTGTTCAGAATGCTTTGTATTCAATCATTTTATGTACTGATCCTACATGGTGGAATAAGGACTGAAAATTTTTCATACAAGTCAGCTTTATTTGTATCGGCCACTACAAATTAAAATATCTCACTGGGTTACACACAACAGTTAAAACCCTGAGCTCCACCACGAAGGAACCACTGCAAACTTCCTCAACAAACAACATGCGGCTTCCTCAAACAACGTGCAGCAACGAAATTTAAGTTTGTCCTGAGGGGAGCGCTAGAGGATGGGTCGTACCATCATTCAAACCTGAAGAAATGAAAAGAATCGATAACGTGATTACTAGGTGCCCTTTAGATTTTGATATTTGTATGGAATTTGGCTCCATGCTGGGCTTGAGGAAAGGTCAGCTTGTCTCCTAGATCATTGCGATTTATCATCTGAGGGCTATGTGGCAGTCTATTCCAGTAGTTTATTGAGATACCTCGCTATGGAGTGAAGGGCAAAAGTGGGATCAGAAAGCATGGTTGGTGCAACTTTGCCCATGATAATGTATCTTCAGTCTAAGTTTATTCGCCCAAAAATGCCAGTGGTCCAACTGTATGAAGGTGAGCTGTAAACCAACTGGCAACTGACACAAAGACCTTTGACTGAAATGAGAATCTTTCTTTTTCCTCCTGTCCCTGTATTCGTAGGAGCCTTTTTTAGAGCGAAGGTTTTATAGGTCACAAAAATCTGCCTTGGTCTTCTATTACCTTTACCTACCACCTTTTTGCTATGGTTACTTACAATTAAGTATGGATTTTCTACTAGTGGACAGGAATCGCTGGACGGACTGTTTTGTTGTACTGGATAAATGTTTGTCTGTATGGAGATTTATGGATAATGTTAATGGATTCTTGCATGTATCACTTTGATGACAATTAACAATGAGCTGTACATTTCCATCAATGGTATGAAGAGGAAGGCACTTGAAACTTCTAAGCAGTTCTACAGCGAGTATGTTAATTATTATCCTATATATACATTCCTGACTGCATCTATTTGTGCTAAATGTCAGTAAAGCTCTCAAAAAGTCATTTGAATCATCACAGTCAAGTCAGGTCACTCTTTAACTTCCAAGTGTGCATCGAGTCTCAAGTGACTTATTTTCGAGTCAAGTTGCAAGTCATTGAAACAATGACTTGAATTGACTCAAATCTTAGGGAGCATAGATCAATAAAAGTGATTCCCTCTGTAAAAACCTTTGACTTTAGTGTGTGAACACGATGAAATTTGAGAAGAATTTGAACCTGGCTTTATCTAATGTTCAGATTTCAGAATCAGATTCAGAATCAATCTCAGAATCAGAATAAGTTATTCATCTCTGGGGGGAAATTGTAACAAAAACGATTTTCCCCCGGGGATTAATAAAGTATTCTGATTCTGATTCTGATTCTGAGATTGCTGTTCTGGACATTTATGCAAATCAGTGCTATTATATTTAATTCTTCCTTTGCTTATTCAAAGATAACATTTTGTAAAACTAATAATTGTCTTATTGTAGGTAATTAACAGGGGAAGTTTCATAGTGATATCTATCAGATGAATTAGTGTCTTCCGAGGTTTTGTTGTTCATTGACTTCTTCCTCTCGACCGTGACCCTCCTTTCTGCTTTGTACTTGATCTTCACGCATGTGGCCAGTTAAGCTACATACAAGCAAGTAGTGAAGTGGGAAAGTCGAGAATAGCCTGTGAAATGACTGATGGGCACCAGGTCGCTAAACCCTGACCAGGATAAACATCTAGAAGATGGATGGAAGAATGGATAGATGGATCAAAATGTCAGTGAAATTCCTGCGTAGAAGACCATTTTTCCTGTTTCCTATTTGACATGCACTATATTTCTCACAGTACCATGAGTAGAGGATATCTTTTGCGTGGCTGGCCCCAGAGGGAATGCAACCTCCAACCTTGCAGGGTATGCCATATCTTCACGCAGATGATCAGTAAAGTGAAAAATTGCTTTTACAGTACCATACCTCTCTCTCTCTATACGATACTGGGTCTGATTCAGCCATTTTCCTCTTCATGCGGGGCTTCCCGGCTGCTGATGTGCATATTATAGGAAGTCAATCCATGAGTTTCGAAATCTAAATCAGTTTAACAGACCTGTCAATGTGGCTGGTTAGCCTGCGGGGTTTCAGCTCGATCATTAAGAAGTAACTGACAGAAAAAGACCTTTGGATGACCCAATTATCTCTCGATCAAG
Organism: Sparus aurata; assembly: GCF_900880675.1. Classification (NCBI taxonomy): domain Eukaryota; kingdom Metazoa; phylum Chordata; class Actinopteri; order Spariformes; family Sparidae; genus Sparus; species Sparus aurata. The sequence goes on along the minus strand of NC_044204.1, from coordinate 5,292,759 downwards.
AGCGAACAGAGAGAGTGAGCAGAGTGTGTGTGTTGGTGTTTGTGTAAGAGAGGGTAGAAGAAAAGAAAAAAAGAGCAAAGGGTAGAAAATGAGAGAAATATATGTACATTAAAATGAAGTGGTGACAGAGTGCAGCCTCAACCATCTTTTTTATTAATAGAAACATATGTAGAGGAATAAATGTGTGGCCGTGTGTGTGTTTATCCCTTCACAAGGTGGATATCTTAATAATAAACACCATCTGGCTGAGCAGGCATGAGGTTTACCTTCCTCGTGTACATGTACCCAGCCTGCTGGGAGAGAGCGAGAAAGATACCGAGAGCAAGAGAAGGAATACATGAAGCAAGAAAAACAAAGGAGGTGTAGAAAAATGAGGGATGAGTGAAGGAAAGAAAGAGAAGGAATCAAGGATAAAGGGAAACAGATGGGCAGAGTGAGTCAGCGTTGCAGCAGATTTAAAACACAGTATGTGTCTTTGTGACAAAGAGAAGAAGAAAAACAATCATGCCTGCTATCAGTAAAACCACTTCTGAACACCTCAAGTTTTAATGTGATCACACAGATCAGCATGCTGGGAGTTTAGCCCTGTCAGATCATCATTCAGTCATTTGCAGACAGCGTTTAAGAGCCAACTGAGGGCTCTGATATTTGCCTACATCCAGGCTGGTCCCACTTATGTAAGTTCACTCATTACTGCTTGCATTTAAGATGTTTTTGATGAGAATTTAATGAGTGAAGAAAATGTAACTCTACTGCAGTTAATTGCATCGACTACTAAAATGCAGCAGTCACGAATGCCCACCGATGATGTAGACATATTAAATACATCTCCTAATAGAACGCCAGCGATTAAGAAACAAGTAATATTATATAAAATATACAATGTCAGTTCATATCCATTTTGAACATTCAAAACAGTTTCAGTATACTTGTACTAGCTGCGTTTTTCTAGTCCTATCTTCTCTCCTTGACAAACACAAACACACTGCTTAGCACACAGCACAAAAGCCTTGTTATGTTTATCTTTTGATGAAAATAAAATAGATCACGCCCTCAATGTGTCAGTTTCCAGATAGACACTCAGACAGAGAGGCAGACAGGTGATCAGACAGACAGTACTGTTGCTGTTGGTATCGGTGTCTCAGTTGGTTTCTCAGCCCTGTGTGTAAATATGAGGCCATCAAAATGTCCCGTTGTGATGGATGGATTTATATGCAGGAAAGAAAAATGCATTTTTCTCTCTTTTCTGTGTCTCTCTGTTTTTTGTTCAAGTTGTATTCAATTATTCTAACAGGATGAGTTTATCACTGATACCAAACTACCTTTCTACAAAACGTCAAATCTTCAAAGGTCAGTTTAGACAATTAAGCCAGGTGAGATGAAGCATTGTTTGGCTTTAAATCTCTCCCTCAGCATTGGCTCATACTCTCTGACAAGTTTGATTCTGTAACAACATAAATAGTTACATTCATAACAGGTGCTTTAACTACTTTAATTTTCTAAAGTTTCTCCAGAATGTGACTGTAGCTAAAGGAATTTTAGCTGTTTCAAAGTTAGAAAGCTGCTCATTAATTACAGCGCCACCCACAGGGAAATCACTGCCATTCTTCATACTCTGGAGGTCTATGCCAAGATTCATCATCCCTGCAACCATTCAAAATCAGACCTGCAGAGTCTGACACATCATCTGAGACATTACATCTGACAGATGGACACGGTCTGATTCATAACCCCACATACTGTAGCAGCGACACCTGATGGAACAAACCTCTCTTTTTCTCTCTCTTATCCGTCTCTGTCTCTCAGGTGGCGATGAGGACAAGGACTTTGACATCCAGAGAAATATGGGAACCATCTCAATCGCCCGCCGGCTCGATGCTGCTCGACGCTCCAACTACAACATGACTGTTCGGGTCACCGATGGCCACCACACCGCCACCACACAGGTCAGAAACATGACATTCTCCAAAACATGTCTCATGTTTGAAACAAGTGAAGGACTTCTGGCTACTAACTGACTCAGGAAATAAGGAAAGAATTGTCTGAAAATAGTTTTAATGAAGATTAAATCCATTAAGAATGTTATAAAGTCTACTTAAGTTCATTTTATGAAACGTATCTCTGATGACTAAATAAAAGGTGTTAAGGTGTCCTTTGATTATAGATTATAAAGCCAAGCTACTAAAAAAAAAAGTTAAGAAAACAATAAGTCATCCTGCAAATCAATCCACTGAGCTGTACCTGCAGCTTCAGTTGAAACACCTTTACCTACGTCCTTGTCTAAGTCTGAAAATCTCTGGTTCAGAATCTAATCTTAAGTCCTGCAACATCAACACCTCAGGTGCTGCGTGTGAATCAGTTCTGACAAGCCACCTTCCATATTTGATGTTGCTCATGCTGAGCATCCATTTTTCAAAACCCTGTGTATTCCATCTCCGAACTGCAGGCCTACATCCGTGTGCTGGACATGAATGAGCATCGTCCGGTCTTCCTGAAGCCGCTGTACGAGGTAAGAAACGAGGAAGATCTCGTAGAGTTTTATTTGAGTATGAAATTCAGAGTGGTGGGTGTATTATACCTGAAAGGACAGTCTTCAGACATAATTAGGGGTATGTCAGCGATGTAACCAGGTGTGCAATGCAGCACTGAGAGTTGGTCCTCTCTGGTGGCAAGAATGTGTTTTATACAACAAAACCATCAAAGCTCCCTGCAGACACAACAGACAAATACATGTCTTCCAATATAATAAGGTAGGATTAGGGTAAGGGTTAGCCTAACCCTAACCCTACTACTAACACTAAATTAAGCCAACAGCAACATCAGATGTTTTATGATTTAGATTTGACATGTCAGAGTATCACCTCTGTTGTTCTTTGTGTCTGGTTTGCTCTTATTTTTCTTGACTAAGAGCTATAGTGTGGCGCTCTTTCTCCTATTTATATTCAAGAGCGTAAGCTTTCAATTTGAACAGCTGTTTGAGTCTGAGGGGTGGGGTTTGAGTGAAGGATTACAGAATCTGAATGTGAAATCAATAAGTCATGCTCTCAAAGTGAAAGCTCTTGAATAAAGATAGACTCACACTATTGTAGACTGATAATTCACATAAGGATTGATAGGCCATGATTTATTGATTGGTCTGGTTTTTGTGGTTACCAGGGGGTGGGTTAGAAACCACTTTAAATTTAAATTTAGAGACGTGTTTGGAATTATTTTAACCTCTGCAGGCATTATTTCCTGTGATTATCAGGAAATTAAACCAACAGTACAACCACTGCATCATTGTTGTTTTCTAAATCACAGTAATCAAGGGCCTCTCTGCTCCCGTCTCTGGAATTATTGCGCTTACAGAACCATTACTTGTCCCCAAATGTTTTATGTCCTTTGTCAGACCACCTTTATGAATAAATATTGTGATTTAAATTGAAACGTCAAAGTCTACAAATTAATTTTTATATCCACTCTTCACAACCTGTTTTTTCCCCGTGTCCGCCTCTGTGTGTTTTTAAGGTGAGGGTTCCTGAGGACACATCCCCCTGGAAGGACATCCTTCAGATCAGCGCGCAGGACGCCGACACCAACAGTAAGCTCGTGTACTCCATCCACAGCAGCCTCCATCCAGACAGCACCAAGTTCTTCCATCTGGACCCAAAGAGTGGAGTCCTGGTGATGACGGAGGAGCTGGACTACGAGACCATCTCTGTTCATACACTGATTGTGATGGTAATGAGACAATTATTTCAGTATAACACACGCTTATGAAGATATCTATAATGTGTATTAGTTACACGTGACATAGTGTTGAACAATTAGACACAGGATAAAATTAAACAGACCCAAATACATCTGAGCTATCAATGTTATAGTCAGCGAAAAATATAGAGAAATGTTGAAACTCACAATGAAGGATAGTCAGTGATAAGCTTTGTTACTGTAGCAGCATTCACACAAGATATGCTCCTTTCTTCACCTTTATGTGATTGTATCTATTGTAACTGTAGAGGTATTATTCCAAATACAACATCTGTTGTATAGATCCTTATTTTAATAAAAAGACATCTTTTGAGGGCAATTTCTAGTAATGCAATGACAAAAAGAGATCCTGGTAGTCATTATAAATGGAAACTATATCAAAATAATGACCATCACAAAATAATGACTTGGTTTCTCTAAATAATGAGAAACATTCTCAAAGTAATGACTGAAGCTGTGCTCAGAAAATATAGCTTTAGTAACATTTGTTAAATAGAACATAGCACACAAAGTACACCTCCAGTATTAAACACTCAAACATTTCTTTGCTCCTCCTCAGGTGCGTGACCAGGAGATCCCAGTGAAGAGGAACTTTGTGAAGGTGGTGGTTCAGGTGGAGGACTGTAACGATCATTCACCAGCGTTCCTCAGCCCCCGCTACGAAGCCAGCGTCTCCAACCAGGCCCCCACAGGCTCTGAGGTCATCAGGGTCAAGGCTCTGGACAAGGACATGGGCAGCAACGCTGACATCAGCTACTCTCTGCACTCAGGTGAGTAGCAGAGGGACACTTTTTATCTTTTATGAGCTCCTTTTTTGCATCACCCTGATTTACATTCAGTCAGTGGAGATTTATACCCTCTGGAAGCTGCCACCATGTTTTTAATGTTTACCTACTCGAGCTTTCCCATACAGCCACAGCCTGCAATTGCTGACTCCTTAGCTCCACTGAGACAGGGTTTGAGGGCACAATGTTGATACCTGAGAGATGAAAGTGTGACTGTCTCTGTTTACTTCACAAGAATTGTGGAAAAGCTGTGTGCTACAGCTCGCATCCTCTTGCAATATTGTAAGAGTTATTCAGGGGATATCGCTTATCACATATGGTCAAAGCAGTGAAACCTGTTTGCAGCAAAGAACATCTTTTTCTTTTTTTATACTGAAAAAGAATCAACCAGTAGGATAAGATAAATGTAAGATTTAAATTAAATGAGTACTTTCAAAGCAGAAAGAATCATGAAATTTACACTCTAATCTATTAAAATCATGACATAAGTAATTTAAAACTTTGATCTGATAATTTGATTCATCTTGTTCCTAGGTAATATTTAATCTCCCCTTTCTTGCAATAAGTCAGATGAAATGATCAATACAACTCTTGTGTATTTTTTACCTTTTAGAAGGTCTGGCCCTGTCAAAAGGTAACAAAATTTACCTCTAATAATTCCCCAATTTACACATTACATCCAGCTTGTTTAATCCTTACACAAACTAAAGTTTAACAACAATAATTTACAATTTTACGAGGCAGCATGGGCACAACTATTCCTTGTTCCCTTCTTCCTTTTTTTTTTGCAGCCTGATTGCTTCTTGACCACTCCCAACACATCTGTTTTCTTTATATTATCTGAATTTTATGCACTCTCATGTGTGCAAATAAAACACTAACACAAGAATCGTAAGACAGGAGTAGGAGAAAAAAATCAAAAAAAGTAGTGGAAAAATAGTGGAAAGTAAAACTCAAATGCACAAACGCATTGATCACATTTTGAAGCTTATATCTGTAACACATTATTTCTTTTCCTGCAGGGAATATCAACAGCATCTTCTCCATAGATCCAGAGCTGGGCTCCATCAGTGTGTCCAAACCTTTGGACCTTCAGCCTCAGGACCAGTTCCACTTGACAGTGAAGGCCACTGATCAGGGTTTCCCTCAGCGCAGTGACCTCTGCTCCGTCCATGTTCACGTCCGCATCTCCGACCAAACCCCACCTGCCTTCCCCTCGGACGAATACCTCACAGAGATTAGTGAATTAAGTGCCCTTGGAACACCAGTGGTCACAATCTCAGCCTCCAGCCCTGCTGCAGTGTATTATGGGATAGAAAGTGGTAACCCAAATGGGACATTTCACATCAACCCCTACACAGGGTTGATTTCAATCCAGAAGCACCTAGATTTTGAGAACTGTGCCTCATACAAGCTCAAAGTTACAGCTTCCACCACAGCTGGAGCCTCGTCAAAGACTGTAGTTTACATCTACGTGATTGACGAGAACGACAGTGCTCCTGTTTTTCATCAGAGGGAGTACCTGGGGCAAATAAGTGAGTCAGCTCACATTAACAGCATTGTTATGGGGGAAAGAAACACCCCTCTGGTCATCCAGGCTTCCGATGAAGACAAAGATGCAAATTCTCTGCTGGTGTATGAGATACTCGAACCAGAGGCCCTGAACGTCTTCAAGATAGACTCAAGTATGGGCACCATCTCTTTAATTTCACCACTTGACTTTGAAGCCAAGGCAGAGTATCACTTCAGTGTGCAGGTAAAGGACTCAGGGGAACCATCGCTGTACGCAGCGGAGCCTGCCAAGGTCAGTGTTCGCGTCCTGGACCTGAATGACTGCCCGCCACAATTCACCTCACCTGTGTACGAGTCATCCATCATCTTCCCAGCTGTCAGAGATACAGAGGTTGTGCGCGTCATGGCCCATGATGCAGACTCGACAGTCTCATACAGCATCACCGAGGGGAATCTTCACAATGTCTTTTCAATTCATCCCAACTCTGGAATCATCACCGTGAGCGATGTGTCTGAATTTATGTCGTTTTACGAACTGCTCATCAAAGCCTCCGACGGCCTCTACAAAGACATGGCAACCGTCAAGATAAATGTAGCAAACCTCACAGCCAGCGATCTTGAATTTGAACAGAAAGTGTATTCAGCTAGCGTTACAGAAAACCTAAAGACGGTCAAAACTTTGGCAGCACTCAAAACCACAGGTTGTTATTTAAATGAACCTCTTTTATATTCTGTGATAAACCCTATGGGAAAGTTTTCTATTTCGCAGACATCAGGCGTACTTGAAACAACAGGTATCCCTTTTGACCGAGAGTTACAAGATGTTTATGACGTAGTGGTGATGGTACAAGACATGAGAACACCACCCAGGACAGCTACAACCCAGGTCAAGGTTTTTATAGATGATGTCAATGACAACTCTCCACAGTTTCTAAACTTGCCTTTTTCGATGATGATCTCTGAAGCATCTGAACCAGGAGATGTTTTGTATCAAGCAACAGCTATCGACAGAGATCTGGGAGAGAATGGATCCATTATGTACTCACTGGAGGAGGATTACAACCTCTTCAGGATAGATCCTGATGTAGGTGACATATCCCTTCAAAGGCCTTTTGACTTTGAAGCTTTGAATAAGTACGTGTTGACAGTCTTGGCGATGGACGAGGGTGCACCGAGTCTCAGCACTGCAGCACAGCTCAGCATTCAAGTGAGGAATCAATCCAACCCAGTTTTCCAGACTCATATGTATCCGCTAAAAGTCCCAGAAAACGTCCCACCATTCACCACCATCTTACACGTCCAGGCTAGGAATCCAGAGGGCTATCGACTCATCTACAACCTCGAGGAGGAAAATGCTTCCAAAAACTTTCACATTGATTTCAAAACTGGCGTGTTGACTGTCACCAACCCACTCGACTATGAGAGCCAAACCATGCATGTGTTGACAGTTCGAGCTACTGACTCTGTGACCGGAGCTTTCTCTGAGGCCTCCATTGAAATAGAAGTGGAGGATGTGAACGATAACGCGCCAGTTTTCTCAAAGCTGACCTACTCTGCGATCATTGATGAGGGCCTTCCTATTGGTACGTCTGTGATAGAACTTTCAGCCTCTGATCAAGACTCTGGCAGGAATAAAGATCTTACCTTTCAGATGGTGAAAACGGAGGGAAACGAGACTGATTTCTTTGAGATCGACCCTCATAGCGGGCTGATCGTTACAAAGCAGGTGCTAGACTATGAAGACACAACGCACTTTAAATTGAAAATCAAAGCCACTGACAATGGCTCTGTTCCTTTAAGTAGTGAAGCCTTTGTCCTTATAAATGTCACAGATGTCAATGACAACCCACCAGACTTTGTTACTTCCCAGTACGAAGCCATGCTGGATGAAATGGCAAAGTGTGGCCACATAGTGATCAAAATCCAAGCTTCAGATCCCGATACCGGGGACCTGAATAACCTCAGGTACAAAATCCTCTCAGGGAATGAAGGCCGGTACTTCAACATCAATGAATCCTCAGGAATTATCTCCTTTTCTAACGTCTGTAAGAGGAATCTGGATCCTTACTACAATCTGACGGTAGCAGTGTCTGACGGAGTGTTTCAGAAAACAGCACCTGTCAACATTAATATGATGAACAGCAACAGGCATAGTCCGTACTTCAAGCAGAACATCTACGAAGCAGAGCTGGCTGAAAATGCAGAGGCAGGCACTCGAGTGATCCGATTGGCAGCCATCGACCCTGATGATGGGCCGTATGGCAGCGTCGACTACACCATTATAAATAAACTCGCTGATGAGAAATTCGCCATAGACAATGATGGCCAGATTGTTACAACGCAACCATTGGACAGAGAGAATCCAAACCAGAGAGTCATCGCTATCAAAGTGATGGCCAAAGATGGCGGCGGAAGAGTCGCATTCTGCACAGTAAAGATTATTCTCACAGATGAGAATGACAATGTTCCTCAGTTCAAAGCATCAGAATACCAAGTTTCAATTCAATCAACTGTGAACAAAGGCTCCCCTGTCATTCAAATCATGGCTTATGATGCAGATGATGGTAAAAATGCAGACGTAACCTACACGGTAGATGAAGCTGAAGAGGTGAGTGAAGACATCATCGAGATCAACCCTTTTACTGGAGTTGTGAGTGTCAAAGAGAGTCTTGTTGGCATGGAAAACAAGATCTTCAACTTCAAAGTCAAAGCTCGCGATGGCAGCCTTCCTTTCTACAACTCCACAGTCCCCGTTCAAGTCAAAGTGGTTCCTCCAGAGGTTCCTCTTCCAAAGTTCTCAGAGCCTCTTTACACCTTCTCAGCTGCAGAGGATGTCCCTGTAGGGACAGAGATCGGTTCTGTGAGGGCCGACTCTGACATGCCTCTTATTTACAGTCTGGTGGACGGGAACACGCTTGAAAGCAACAAAGACAAAGTGTTCACCCTGGACAAAGAAAGCGGAACTTTGCTGCTGCAGAAGACTATCGATCATGAAAAGACAAAATGGTATCAGATAGATGTGATCGCTCAGGGAAGCCACAACGGGAGTGATGTAGCATCTCTGGTGTCGGTCAACATCCAGGTCCAAGATGTGAATGATAATCAGCCTGTGTTTGATGCAAACCCATACAGAGCCTTCCTGGCAGAGAACCTGCCTGCTGGAACTACTGTTATCCAGGTAAGAGCAGGAAAATCTTGATTCTTTATATTTGGGACTTGCTTATAGTCACTGTGGATGGACAGAGTATAACAGTGTGAGATTTCTTGTAAGAGGTATTCAAAATTTAGTTTTCCCAAAAGTGCACATATAATTGCTTGTTGAGTCTCATGTCCAAGTAGTCAAATGCCAACACTTTGTGTTGCCAGGTTGAGATGGCCACCGACCAAAGTGTCACAGAGGCCTGAATGGCTGATATGCGTGTTCATGTTTTTACTGTTGTCATGATTCAATAGATATGAGATATTAAAGGCTATATACTGTTAACTGATTTCAATCTAATTTGGTAACCCTCAGTCAGGCAGCAGACAAGTTCATTTCCACTAAATGTTCATCTTCACCCGCAGGTGACCGCCAACGACCCTGACACAGACACCAATGGTCTTGTGACCTACAGCTTGGAGAATATACCTGATGACACCACAGCGGACATCACTGAGGTATTCTCCATCGATGGAGAGAACGGTTGGATCACCACTGTACGGGAGACAGACTGCGAGGCAACCAGGGTTTACAGGTTCAACGTGGTCGCCACGGACCACGGCGGTGACATCAAGCTGTCGTCCAGCGTCCTGGTGGAGGTGACGGTGACTGACGAGAACGACAACCCGCCCAAGTTCTCAGATGATGTGTACCGCGGCTCGGTGGTGGAGAACAGCAGCCCTGGTGAAGTCATCATTTCTATGACGACCACAGATGCTGACGTGTCACTGGAGAGCCGCCTTGTGACATGTTACATCACTGGTGAGTGTGTGTGTGTGTGTGTGTGTGTGTGTCAGCCAAATTACTGTTCCACTGAATATTTTCGCCATTGTGGGCTTTATCGAGACACTAATGAGATGAAATGAAATCTTGTGCTAAACGCCTTCAGTTGAGTCATGATATTATGTTATTCAGTCACAGATTAATCACATAGAGAAGCAGTTTGACAAGCTGACGAGATGGGAATACCAACGAGCTGGCCTGCAGCTAACAACAAAAACAAAGCCTCATAATAATGCAAATCCTCCATTTTCCTCCATACGGTCAAAGCTGGACCGTTTCTAAAGGGGCTCGCTGTCACAACATTGTTTTAGGAAGTGTAACAGAGGAATATTTGCATTGGCATTATTTATAAATGGTCTTACTGACGTGAAGTCGGCGCCAAAGAAAGACAACAGAAGCAAACATTGGATATTAAAGCTGCCCACAGACATTAATGATTGATGTTTCACACAACAAAGTTCAATTACTTTGGTTTTCAGTAGTTTTTACATCAGGGCCAGTGACAGGATTGTCTGGATCTCTAATGCAATCCACAGGTTTTGACTAGACCCACAAAAACGTTTCCAAATGGTCCAATGTTTTGTTTTGTTTTTTAAGACAAAAAAGTCAAACTTCTCTGATTCCAGCTTCTTAAATGTGAATATCTTCTGTTTGATTCCACCTCTTTGACAGTAAGCTGAATATCACTGGTTTGTGGATAAAACAAGATTTGAAAATGTCATATTTAAATTTGGGAAAACACTGACAGTTTTCTCCACTTTGTAACCTTTTATAAACCAATAACTTATTTGTTTGTGGAGAAAATACGGTAATCATTATTTGCAGCACTAATTACGTACATTCATCCAAATATGTTTTCAGATGCTTTATAGCAAGGAAAGTAAGATGTAATAAAGTCAAAATAAATAAAGAGCAACATTCTTGTGGAAATACTACTTATTGATGTCTTATGGAGATTTTGGAAATCATATCAACTTAGATATCAAATATCAACGGCTTCAGTCCAAAAAAACCTCACCAGCCTTTAAAAAAAAATGTGCATGTGTTTATAATGACCTGTCCCTCATAATGCTGCAGGCTGTTTATAAAAAGTAGAACTTAAAGTTTTGTCCCTGAAAGAGAACCTCACAACTTGTACAACAACTTTTAATAGCTGTAAACAGTTTGCTTCTTGGGGTTGAAGTGTTTGTTCAGACTTCCATCAACGCATGACACCTGTCGAACAGGTGTCTGACTGACTGTGATGTAGCAAACAGACTGATACTCACCAGACAGGGTTATCTGTCTAGCCAGAGAACAAACTGCTTAAATTTTCATAAAAAAAAAAAAAAAGAAGAAAAAAAATGTTGTTGAGAGAGAAAAGGAAACAGTAAAATGTAAAGTACCCAGGTGAGTCAGCCTAATGTCCCCCATGATACAAAATGAATGAGTAAAGATCCTGACGGCAAAGAGAAAAGATTGAATTATTCATCAGGAACAACAAGCCATCAGAACTCAATATCAAAAATGCTCTTGTATTAAATAAGAAAACAGGGAATTTAAGAAACTTTATATTACTCAGAAGGTAATAGAAAGTTAGAGAGATGCCTTAATGAATGCAAAGCAGGAAACCAACAAACGGCACAGCCAAGAAGAAACTTTGACACAAGCTTCTTCTCTTTTATGTGAATAACAGACATCACAGCACAGGAAACAAACATGCTTCATACACATATGCATAAACATTCTGATTGTAGAACGACAACAAGAGATATTTGTCTATAATTTAGGATCACAAAAACACTTGCTTTTAACTCTGTCAAGGGTTTTAACACAAGAGTGATGCTTTTTAAAGGACGCTTTCATGCTTTTTTCACTTGGTTTAACGCTTCCTTAACTTAAAATGTGTTCTGTATCATTTGTAATGCGACTTCCTATCCTTATAGAAGACCATGACTGTGACTTTAGAAATACTTAATCAGACTTTCCATGATATACCTTAATGACAGAATAGGTGGGTGTAGTGGAGTGGTTAAGAGCTCATGCCACATACGCAGCGGACCCCGGTTCGAATCCCAGCTGGAGGACCTCTGCTGCATGTCACTTCCCCCCTCTCTCTCCCATTTCTCATCTGTCCACCATCTATGCCTGAAAAAAAATCTTTGAAAAAATAAAAATAAAAAATGACAGAAAAGGTTGTTTGTAAGTCACTCTCAAAACGATGTATATCATTGTTCCCAAAACAACAACTAGGCACAGGTTGGCTGTCTGCTTAACTTAAGTTATGTACGTAACATCTTAACTATGTTAAACTAAAGTACGTTAGCTAAAATAACTCACTGCTGACTTGTGGTTTCTCATTGGACACAAACAGCAGTCTCCCAGGTCAAAGTCCTGGTCTTGCTTTACCTAGCCCATCAACCCTGCGCTCCACCTTTTGTGGACAGCGCTGATGCTGAAATATATATGATAGGCCAATATCGGCCAACCGATATATTGGTCAGGCTTTGTTTAAGACTTTAATTCTACAAAACTTTTGAGGAAATTGTCTCGTGCTCTAGGTCGATGTGATGTAAACCAGAAGACTTAATTTATTGAGATTAGTCATTATTTAAATGAAATAACCATCAGTTGCTAAAATATCCCCATGATTTCCAGAAAAAATGTAGACGACATGACGTTGATATCTATGAGTCTCTTTATACATTTAATTTGTCTCATTAAAGATGCTTTCAGATCAAAACTCTTATTCGTCACATGCAGATGGAGACCCTCTGGGCCAGTTTGCCATCATCCAAGCTGACGAGGGCGAGTGGGGTCTGATTGTTAAGGAGCGTCTGGACAGAGAGACCAAAGACAGATACACACTCAGAGTCACCGCCACCGACGGGAAGTTTGAGGCGCCGGTTGTTGTAGACGTCCACGTGCTGGACATCAACGACAACAGTCCGCTGTGTGAGCAGGTGAGGAACGACAGAAAACAGATAATAATCATCAAAGCCTCACATTGTCCTTATTTATGCATCAAAAGTTAACAACAGCTTGTTAGACACACTCCCAACCGGAAGAGGATGTACAAGACAAATGTCTTCTTGTCTCCTGGGAACTGTTAAAGGAACTTAAATTTGACTTTCTCGGCAAATTTTCTTTTCATCTTTAATCGTACAAGTAACGTTTCTCTGTAAATGAAATCTTCATCACACTTTATAATGCCTCGCAGTGTCTCCTCTTTGTGGGAGGGTTTTGGAAGAAAATTATTAGTTTTTACGACTATTATCAAATATTCTTCAACATGTCTTGTAAAACCTTTACTACCCTCATGAAATGATTGATATTTGGATGTATTCAGAGGAAAATTCCTTCCCTCTGACGCAGCTCCAGTATTACAACTGAATACAGCACATTGAAACGCTCACCTCTGTTTGTATTTAGTCTGCAGCCCACACACACAAGCAAAAACATGTCAATATCAATTCTGAAGGGAAAGTCTGTACACGCAAAATAATGAATGTCGCACTATTGTGAATTTGTCAAGTATAAACAGTTTGTTTTCTTCCAAAAAAACAAATATTTGTGGAGTCAACGACAGGATGTTCTACAATAAAACTGTCAGTAAGTCCGGTGCCGTCACACACAACAGCAGTGTACCATCATTTCTGCTCACACACACATCTACTCAATGCCAAAGAGGGAGGCAAATGTGTAACTACAATACAGTATAAAAGCCTGTGCTGGACTTGCATTACCAAACTGAAAAACTTTAACATTATTAGATATAAGTGTGAATTTTCACTGCTGTCAGATGATGCACAAAAGTTAGGCTGGCTGTATACATACAAAACATTTAAACTAGCCACGTACCTATTAATGAAAAGTACCAAAAATGTACTTGTACTTTTAAAAGGAAATTGCCCTCCTTGTTGAGGAGCTATTTGACATTTAGTATCCCGATCAAGGACACTCAAACATGAAGAGGTGGGAGGTGAGCCACTAACCCTATGATTAGTGGCCCCACTCTGCAGCCTGTGGCGGCAAAAACTACCTTGTGGGAACCATTTCATCTGATGGCGACTCTCTAACAACCATCTGAATGCTAAAACTTTCCCTTGTGATGTAACCCTTGATGTAAAGTAAAGTAAACTGTAAATGTGACTGTAAATGTTTCTTCTGTCATTACTGGAGCCCAGTGGCAGTGTCGTTTTGTTTATCCAGCTCTGAGGAGCATGACTGTGAAAAGTGCTATGCAAATGGGGGCCTGATTATTGTTATTATCCTCGTGTTCCAGCTGGTGTACACGGAGGCGGTGATGGAAAACTCTCCCTCCAGCATGTTTGTGCTGAAGGTTTCGGCTTCGGATCCAGACGTGGGAGCTAATGGCCAGATCTCCTACACCCTCCACGGCCCTGACGCAGACAAGTTCCATCTCGACCACAGGACAGGTATGATGGTGTGTGTTTGGGGTCAAAACATGAGCGCTGCCTCTAAGTGTGAGTGTTTAAGTGATACCATCAGCTGCTCAGACTCTGTGCTGAAAAGAGCCAAAAACATTTCTACTGTCTTTTCTTTTTCCTCCCAGGAGCTTCTCACTGACATCCATCACACTTCATTTCTGTCATAACAGCTTTTATCCATGCTAGCAGACAGGATGTTGCAATTTAGTCAGCGCTGTGTCGTAGACAACTGGACTTGACAGTTTCTTGAAGATGTTTCACCTCTTATCCATTCTTCCGTTCTGATTAAAGTCAGTATTTTGGGCCCAACACTGTGGTGCAGATTGAACTATGACATCCGTTGGCCCCCATTCGATGAAGAGTTCAATTACACCAGTTTTTGTTGAGAGCCAGTAAGCGGTCAAAATCTTCAGCTGTCCATCGCTTCTGGGCTGGAAACATGTAACCAGTCACATTTTGGGTTTTTAAGCGTCCTGAGCAGCAACAAAGTGAGAAAATAAGAAAATCCAGGGGAAGGAGATTCAAGACACTAACATGCCTTTTCTCCCCATTCCAGTCTCCCTCTTTGTCTGTCTCCGTCTTCTTATGTCTTTCATGTCATTGTTTCATTTTGCTACATCTGCTGTGTGTGATGTGCACTGACAGGTTGAAATCAGTCTTGTGATGTGGGGAAGGCGGCGTGCGATGACGCCAAATAAAAATAATTGATAATTTCCCTCAAGTGCAACTGAAGTTACGAGCCTGTTTTGAATATTGTAAAAAAAAAAAAAAAAAAAAAAAACAGAAGTTTAACTATTTTTGTTCAGATGTAGGGAGGAAAAGTCAAAAAAGAGAAAGAAAATACTCAAGTACAGATACCTGAAAAATCTAATCTAATCTAATTAGCGGAATAGAAAGGCCTGATAACTTGGAGCTGAGCCTGATGAGCTTTTAATTCTGCATGTAAACAGGTGGGTAATGTGTGAAATGAAACATGAAAGTAATCTGTAGAAAAGTACAAACCAGGTGACAAACTTATTTCGATGAATTGTATAAATCTTTCCTCAGGTGAGCTGTTCACTCTGGCCGTGTTGGACCGGGAGAAGGAGGTCGAGTACAACATGGTGGCGAAGGCAACGGACGGCGGCGGGCGGTCGTGTCAGGCAGACATCCTGCTGATGATACAGGACATGAACGACAACCCGCCTCACTTCTCCTCCAGCCACTACGAGGTGACCGTCTTTGACAACACCACCGTCCGAACACCCATCGCTGTCATTTACGCCAAGGACCCAGACACAGGTAGGCAGAGTAACTAAATGTCTTCCTGAGTTTCAACACAATGAGGCATCAAGTTTGTTTTATTGTTGCTCTCAGGTCAGAACAAGTTGTGAGTACCATTATTAACGATCCTTAATTATATTAAAGCCCACTGCACAGGCTTGTCTTTGTGTTTTTACAGTGTGTGTGTGTGTGTGTGTGTGTGTGTGTGTGTGTGTGTGAATGTGGTGCTGCGAACTCTAGACAGAATAAAAGATTGAGCCATTCCCAACAGAGCTCTGCTCTCTGAAACGCCCACCTGATACTTCAACACTGTGTTGTTGCAGCTGTGCTGCTAATTGTTTACTGCTCAGGGATTTTAACCCTTAATCCTGTGAGAAGTAGAGGTTAGCTCTGCCTACAATGATTTGAAATGTCCAGGCTTCTGTTAGTTGTGTATATATGTAGTGTTCAGATTATATGAGGTTTTGTATTATTAGTGTTTTCAGTTTGGTGTTTTCTTCAGTAAGTTGGTCAAAATCCTTTTGTCAAATTGTCATGAAATCTGGTTCAGAGATCCATGTCCCCCTCAGGATGAATTGTAATAACTTTCAGGGTTCATACAGTCATGAACACCTGAAAAAATCATGGAAATTTCCAGTTACAATTTCTGGGTCTGGAAAAGTTTTGTGAAAATTTAAAATAAGAAAGCGTTGGAAAAGGTATGGGAATTGTCTTCATGAAAAGAAGTATATTTGATATTTTTTTGTCAAGATTGACTGAGAAAAATGAGTAGATCAGTGATGTCACTTGATGCAAGTTGTTTTCTGTTTCCATGAGGGTGAGGTCAGACTCTGACCACCTTGCAGCTTGTATTTTGATGAGATGTAAATTTGCCAAGAAAATGCCAGTTTTCTGATGAATGGCTTCACTTGGACGAGTGTAAGACATAGCTTGAGAAAGACCAGAATGGGACATGAAAAGTGTTTTCACCCTGGTGCCAAACTCGAAACCTGCCGTCAGCTGCAGTGCTCTCTTGTCCACCATCATTGAGAAGCGAAGCACTAACTGCAGATATACGGTGTGCGCTAACAGTCATGACAGCTGGACAGTTGCCAGCTAGCTGCCAGATGTGCATACCGTGAACACAAGTGTTCAAATGCGCTTTTTGACTAATACTTTGGACAAAGTCAGTTGAATAAGAAGTCAAAGTGAAGATTGTGTGTCATGTCATTTGATGAAAGCCTGAACTGCTATTTAAAGATTAAATAGTTAGATATGCATGTCAGGTTGTGGGTCAGGCCCAGGGTGAAAACTAAATACAAGTCATTGAAAAGTCATGGAAATGCATTGGTAAAAATTGGTTGGCAACATAAAGACACACACGTATTCTCCTTCACAAACTGGATAACAAGATGATTGAAACAAGCTCTAGCTGACCAGCATGAATTAGTTACTTTTTGCTTTATTTCTACTTTCTTTGTTTGTCCTCATTTTTCTTGTTCCTGGGATTAATTTAAGCCTCTCATTTTTCTTTGTTAATCTCGCTCACACACATTCGTCTCTCTGTCTCTGTGTTTTAGCACACAAGTTGATCAAAGTTATTTTTAAAAATCGCCTCAGTGTTTCAGCACTAAATGAATGCAGAGTAGATCTGAACCAATCCCTCAAGGCTTGAATTTGCTGACGGTGAAGTTTGTTACAAATTTCCACTGCGGTGTGTGGTTGTTTTATTGATTTGTTGCCTGTGATGGGTGGTTAGTTAACGTCAGACAACAGTGAAGTACAACAGACACATACAGATTTATGGACTCATCTTCACACTTGAACTGTCACAGTTCACCCAAGAAGAGACACCAACAAATACAAATATTCAAATTGACATTAACACACGCACACACACACACAAACACAGACACACACGCACACACACACACACACACACACACACAAACAGGAGCAGACCGAACAGGTCGGCCACTCCTTCAGATGTGCAGCAGCTTGTTCTTTTTCTGCATTCTGACAACTTTCTCACAGACAGCACTGACTGGAAGTGATGATGTTTTTCATTCATTTTATTCATATTTGCCAAAGACATCCCGAAAAGAGTTTTATTTTAAAAGATTCAAAAAGTACAAACACACATTCTCGACGGAATGTTAAGAAACAACAGTGTTGATGTTATGTCAGAGACGTAAGAGATGTCTACTGAATTTAGCATGCTAACCAGCTTGCCCTGGCCTGTCCTGTCTCGTAATACCACTTTGTACTACAAGAGGTGAGAGTCTGAGCCCACACAGTTTCAGCTAGGAGATGTTAAAGCAGCCGGTTCACTAATTTCTCTAATAAATCAACAGAATAATCTCATAAAATGTCAAGAAGAGAATTTGTTTTTGTTTCCTTGTTTTCCTTACTAAAACAGAAAATACAACCTCACACCATCTGAATTCAAGTTTCTCTTTTGCTAAACTAAGACAAGCTTCATTTTCCTGCTAACTTATCATGAAACACATTTATTCAAACTGGACATAGAATAAATCAAACTCACTACAACAGTCTTGGTTTGTCTTTCCACAGTCACCTCTGGTTTGGACCAAATACACCCTCCATTCACTGAGAAAGATATGAAAATGTTCTGGTTTTCACCTTCTGCTGATGTACGACTCGCTTTCTCACCTGATGGTCTTCTCCTCCCCAGGAGTCAGAGTCATCATGGTCCTTGTCAGTGCCGCTGTAAATTGCCTCCATTCTTTATCCCCGGTGGCCTCTGTTGGTCTCAGAGGCTGTGTTCATTCCCAGTCTGGTGTCCAGTCATGTTCATGGGGAGCCCAGTCGAGCTGAGCCCTGCGAGTCGCTACAGCTAAAGATAGCTACCGCAAAGCATAGCTACCCCCTACAGTTTTGGGTCTGCCTTCGAATGACATCTTTAAGACTAAAGACAGAAGACTCAAAAACACACACTTCAGGTATCCCAAAAGGGAAAGACAGAAATTACGATACTGCTGATTCAGTTGATTAATATTTGGACCTTTTACAGGCAGCATCGGGAATTTTCAGGGCAAAGAGAAAATGATTAGACCACTCATGGTTAGCTGCAGCACTATTGTTTGTTTTAAATTCTTCCACACGGGACAAAATTGCCTCTTCCCTCCAGGACTCGTTAAACCACCTGTTTGTTGAGGCTTTGTCTGAGCTGAAAATGTTGACCTTTATTCACAGGCACTCCCATTAGTCTGTGTTATTATCCTAAAACAACAGTTGCCAAATGTTTTAGCTCGTAACCCTTCTAAAACAAAAGTGTATCTGCCTGAAACCCAACCTCACGGGTTATGTGTTTCTGTGATCTGCAGAGGCGTGCACACGATTTTTAATGAGGGAGCATGTAGAGGCAATGACTGACCTCTGTGGTTTGTTACCATGTGTCTCCTCGACTATTATAACAAGGCAAATACTGTGAATTTATGTGAACGTTAAAGTGGATGAGTCATTTTTTATGAGACAGCTTCATCTTTGTCTTGAACCGCCAACATGTTGGTCTACAGAAAGACATCTGATTGTCTACTGACTAGATTGCTATTACATTTGCTCTGATATTCATGGTCCCGGGCAAATGATTCTTATATAACTTGATGGCCCTGCTGCTATTTCCCTCAAGCACGCCCTGCACGCCAACATCTCCACTTGTCCTCAAGAAGTATCAAACTCTGCAGAACACATTCATTCGACTGCAGGAACAAACCACTTTGACATTAATGACACTTACATGCTTTCATGTAGCACCAAAAAGACAAACAATGGTTTTGACATCCAGCAAACTTGTTAGTGCATACACACATTTGTTTTTTATTTAATTCAAGACATTTTTTATTGATGTTGCTGTTCTGAGCATTATTTGTGGCTTTTTGATGGCAGTTTTATATTTGGACCCATTTACTGCAATGTATTGTTGTCGTGCAGTCGTTTCTGAGGATGCTAAAACTACGTTAGCTAGCGGTCTGCAAACTTGATCTCTCGAGAGGGAGTCTAACACAGTTTCACAGTGTGTTAGACCATGGATTAAACTTACAGCAGAATATCCCTTTAAAGCCTTAAAATATAGTCATTATCTTCTAGAACTCATGCTGATGGAAAGTCGGGTGAAGTTTTGTAGTCCACAAAACACTTCTGGAGCTTCACAGCAAAGAAAGTGTTGCTGCATTCTTCTACACAACTGATAGAGACTATGTTTTAAAACATAAAAAACACAATGGATTAAAAACATAAAATGTCTCCATAGAGCTTGTCTGACATAATTCAAGTCTCTGGAAGCCCCAAGATCCAAAATTAATTGGTAAAGATGTCTTACGAAATAAAAAAAAGACACTTTTTTAAGGTTTGTTGACTGTATATTTTCCCAAAAGGGATTCTTGTTTGAAACATTTTTTGTTAAGTGTTAATATTCCAAATATCGAAATAACTGATATTCATTATTTATACTTTCTGATTTTTTTTTCATAAATGTCTCTGCCTGTAATGTTTTACATTTAGGCCTAGTTGTTTTATTTTGTGCTGTGTTGACTTCAAGGGATTTTCTCTGTATGTGATACCTATTGAGGATGTTGTTCAGTGTTCAAAACAATAATCTTACTATAATCACTTTTTTCAAGATTCAGTTTGGCCTACCAGATGTTTGGAGGAGGAAAAAATATATAATAATTATGTTTATGCTATTTCTAGTAATCAATTAAAGGAACTTATTCCTTTAATTTGAATCTGAATTTTGCATCTTAACAAAATAGCACAATAAAAAAAATATTAGTGTCTTTAACAACAAAATCTCAACAGTTTTTGATCTTTTGATCACATATTTGAAAGTTACAGAATGTTTTTTTTCTGTTTTCCCTTTCTGGGTTTTGACATCATGTCTCCCCTTAACCACCTGGTAGGAATCCAGATGTGGTTTTGATAACAGCAGTGCCAATACACAACTCATACTGAAATGACTGAAAACACACTAAATGACATCATCTTCACCTTAATCTCCTGCAGGTATAAACTCAGAGGTCAAGTATTCCCTCCTGGCGGGCGACAGCGGCTACTTCTCTCTGGATGAGTTTTCTGGGATCTTGCGGCTGGAGCGACCGCTGACCCCCGACACCCCACCCACCTTTGAGCTGAAGGTGAAGGCCACCGATCGCGGCCTGCCTCGTCACCTCTACTCTGTCGCCACGGTGACAGTGGACGTGGTCTCCCTGGACGACTACCAGCCTGTCTTCCTGAGCTCGGAGTACACCGCTCAGCTGCCAGAATCCCTGGCAGTTGGGTCTGAGGTGTTGAGTGTCTCAGCTCTGACTCGAGACGGTGGAGGGCCGGATCCAATCTCCTACCGCATCGTGTCCGGAAACGATGATGGACAGTTCCTGCTGGACTCAGGAGCAGGTCAGAAACATTTTTATATCCAACTTTTTGACACTTTAGACTGTCCTGTTGAAGTCAAGAATTTCACAATATTAGTTATTTCTTCACACACTGGGGTCTGATCACTCATCATTGGGCAATACTTTTTGCCCTCTTCTTGTATCTATGGTGTACTCAGCCAGACTAACTCCACTCAGGTGGAAAGTAGGAGAAATGTGTGGATTTTTAATGAATAAATCGTAGAATCAGTGCCTCCTGAGGGCTCAGACGAGAGGATCTGTCCCTTAATGCCAGAGGATGCTACTTTGCCATGTGCTCCACAGTTAGCCAGTTGCTAACTGTGTCTGCTGTTTGGTGCTGAGCAGGTAGCTTACAGTGGGTTTACCAGAGCCATTTTTGTGTTGTGGAGCCTGTTCAACTGTCATTTAGTCCTCCCACTATTTATTTATCATTGCAAGGAGAACTCAAAACGTATAAGTCATCCTTTCTTTTTTAAACAAAGTCTGCTGCACCTCCATGCAAGGTGTTATGGCACAGGATATTTACCCTATGTAGCTGGATGTGCTGCTCAGATTGGAAGCAGTGTCACCCATATGTAGAATGTCAAACACGTGGAATTTCTGGAATTCGAGCCATGTTTCAGCACAATGTTTCCGTTTCCAGTGCGATTTCCATTTTACATCATTATGACAAGCACTGCTGTCATCTTTCTCCATGAACTGAAGCAGCGCTTTGGATCGCTTTTTCCTCTCTGCCATGACTCAATCATCATTTTAAGTAATTGTTTTTCAATGCACAGCCGTCAGAAAAAACATGCCAGCATTGATAAACTCTGAGTTATACGATTCAGATTGATGGGACAATTTAGAACCAGTTCTTCTTTATTCCCTAACAAAAATTAAGATTGATTGCTTTGCGGCACCACACAAGAAGACTTCTCTTCAACAGCAAACACAGCTGAAGATTTGACACTGTTATTTAATCTCCTTCCAAAGAGGAAAGAAGCTGCCAGTCTACCCGGCATTCGTCTTAGGGGTTTACAGCAATTAGCCATGTCTTTAAATTAATAATGATTGTAATATTTTGTGCAACACCTTTAACACCCCAGAGAAAGAAGAGTACTCTAACCTGCAGGAGTACCAGAAGACCAGATGTTCTCTTTCGTCAATGTTCTTCATTAAAATTCAGTATGGCGGTTTCTGTCTCGTGCTTGAGCAGTTTCTGACGCAAATTAACCCGTCATCCTCCTTCTGTTTTGAAAAATAAAAGATGTCTTATTATCGTTGCTTAAAGTTGAAGTGAGAGTTCCCTGAGTTTTGACGAGCTTGTCCCCCTGCTGGACTGAAAAAGTTGCAGAGTTGGGAGAGAACTGCAGTCTGCCCTTTCAGACTGTGCGGGACCGTCTCACGGCTTTCTGCCAATAAATCATTAAAGGGCAGCTGGTCAGAAGAACTGCTCTCATTGATCACTGTCCACTGCATTAGCTTTTATCATTTGGGCAGAGCAGAGGGTTTAAAAGTTTGAAAAACTGGGTGTTGATCAGAATCTCAGTTTGTATCTTGCAGCAGAAGAATCACTGTGCTGGACAAGTAAAACAGGCAGTGATAAGAATACATTGCACTTGGCAAGGTAGTTAAGATTATTGGTGCACAGAAATTTATACTGAACGAGAAGAATAAATTAGAATTTGGTCTCCTGCTGTGTCATCTCTCGCTGTGTGTAGCTCACATTGATCAATAATTCCTCTGTTCAGCTGTGTGCACACACACACAGACACACACACACACACAAACACACACACACACACTGTTACCTTAGAAACTGAATCACGGCCCACCTCATTCCTAAAGTGATCGATCTCAGTTCTGCTGTGTAATTTTTACCTGGTAAACAGGTAAATGTTTATGATGACTGGGTGTGTCACAATTCAAGGTGACATTTATTTCAGCGCTGACAATCAGTGAAAATCATTGGTTTTACACCATGACAACAATCTTCATAAAAATATAGGGTTTCTTTTTTTTCTTTTTTTTTTTTTTACAGTTTTTATTCTTTATTCTGGTGGCTTTTGCAGATTTAGACAAGTTCAGATAATCTTCACCAAAAATAAAGCTTAGAGTTCAGCCAAAAATACCAGCCTTCACGGATTAAACAACAAAAGACAGAAATTCAGTGACAGAAATTCAGTTTCTTTCAAAGTTCGTTTTCTCAAATCTGCCCCGAGTAAATCCTCTTCCTCAGCAAATCAATAAAGGATATCTGACAAAGAAAATAAACCGGACATTTGGTTTCCTCCTGTGCCAGTCAGCTGATCGTCTTTGTGCGCACAGGATAAGTGTCTGGGAGTGAAGCTGCTGGTAATGAGTTGTTACCAGGGTTGTTTAAAAAATACTGTTGAACTTGCATTCATTCCTATGTTTTTAAAATGGATGTTAATGGAGAGCAGTATTGTTAAAGAATTGTTTTAGTTGTCCTGGAGAACTCCCTTTGGTAACGTTACCATACCATCTGTATCGCTGCACAGAAAAGCACACATCCCTCCTCTGGGGTTTGTTCATAGTCATTCTGGGAAATCATTAACATGAGCAAAAGTACTGGCTGCTGGTTGAGAGCAAGTGGATTAATCTAAAAGTGGAATAAATCTGTTCAGTGCGTAGTCGAACTAACGTTTGACTTGTTTTTGTGAGTCAATGTATTCAGAAACAGAATGAGTCAGGGTCTTGTTGATATCACTGTTGATAATTTATGAGTTTTGTTTTTGATGTCCAGAGAATGATTCAAATTATTCAAATGAATTATGGATGGTCTGCGTCATCGGTAAGCCTCACTGAGCACGCAGTTGTAAATAGTGAATCTCACACTGGCCACAGATCAGAGGGTGTTTTCTGTTTTTTTTCTATCACTTGGTATACCACAGTTTGTCATCTTACTGCAGGTGCCAGATGGACGGCGGTTTACTCGGTGTGATGGAGTAATGTTTCGGTGAATCACAGGGAAGTGATATCTCTGTGGTTAAAAGTGTTGGAAGTGAGAATAAACTACAAAAACACCCATTTGACACACCGGCGTGATATCTTAAACATAATTGTAAATAAATCATAATTCAAATTTGGAATGAGATATAGAAATTTGTCACATTTAATTATTATTTAGGTTTTAATCCGACTGCTGATCGCAAATGCGCTGTTTTAGCTCTGATGCAGTATGTAATCTGCAGTGTAACTAGTAGCTGAAGTTAGCAGATAGATGTAGTGAGTGAAACGAACGGTGTATGCCTCCAAAATGTAGTGGAGTCGAAGTGTGAAATACATAAACGGGCTACAAGAAGTTTTTACCTGGTTATGACTGTCTCTGATATTGATGCCTCTTTATGACCAACATAAGCAAACGAGGGCATCAACGAGAAGATTGGCTATTTATGAATCATTTATATTGTTGTTCTTGATGCCTGTCATCCAGTCGGATTGTGACTCATAAAATTTAATGTTTTTTATGGCAAAGAAGGAAATAAGCTACTCTGGAGTTTGATAGTTTGATGGTTTGACAGTTAAACAGTGTTTGTCGTTTTACCTTCATTAGCTTTTGCTGAGTTAAACCATGAAGGGACTGAAGTTCAGCATTTGAGTAAATGTAATTAGTTACATTACAACACCGCTTCAGACAAAAAGGAACACTATGATAGAAAAACTCAGCCTCCTAGTTCACTTAAATGACTCTGTCGTTATAGTCAGTGACACAAACGCAGACGGCTCTGGCAAAACAAGCTGAACCTTGCTCAACGTTTGCATTAACTGGAAAGGCGCTGCAAAAAGCATGTATAAACAAGTTCCTGAAAGATTGTTGCAACACATTGTTTACCTGAGTTCATCATGGTGAAAGACAAAACGGTCTCTGTGCGGCATTCTGGTGTCTGGACCTTTAAACTCGTAGATCTGTTCATTAAAATGACTGTTTTCTTAATGAGGATTGGTTTAGGTTTTACACCTTAAGAGCAAGGACATTTTTGGAAAGTGATGAGTTGGTGTTTACAGTTTCTGTTAAGCACCAATACTGAATGATAAATGTATAGTTCATAAAACTTTACTTGACAGTTGTAAAGGTTTACGAACATCAGCTGAAACTTTAACTGACTTGAATTAAACTGTTACAAACTGCTGCTTTTCGTTGTTTGTTAACAGTGACAGAACTATTAAGTAAAGTTTAATTAACCAAAGATTTGCCGTTCATTAATGATGGTTATGTAGTATGGAAAGGTGGTATTAAATCTTCAGTTTGACTTTCTAAGACCTGCTCTTGTGTGACTGTGTAAGTGTGTGTGTCTGTACACATTGAGACATGTGGGAAACAGAGTCATTTAGTTTGACAATGACGGATGACCTTCACCCTGTTTCTTCAGTCTGCGAAGTCCCATCACGCTGAGCAGAACGAGCTCCGACTGCTTTGAGCAAAACACAAAACACAGATACGAGCCCTTATTGATGGAAAGGTGGCAGCGGGGGAGCGAGCAGCCATGTACAAGCTGCTGTACATAAAACATATCACCGTTTGTATTAAAGACACAGCGTGCAGGGTTTTTACAGCAATAAGTCAGTGCCACAATAAATCTCAGACATTAGCATAATTACCTGCACAAACATGACCCATACAAAGAGGAATGTCTGCCTCTGTGGGTTCTGCACTGAGATTACATTGTGTGACATCTGCAGGACTGTGAGAAATATTAACAGCAATAGTACAAAAATGTTTTGTTTTTATAGAACAAAAGGAGCCCTCTGGGCTTCAGTTATTGGCAGGAGGTAGAAAGAATTAAAGGCTGATCAGCACCAAGACTTTTATTCAACAAATGTCTGTCAAAGAGGCAAAGATTTGTCTGTTTTCAAATGCATATTTAATGGAAATAAAATGAATGTTTGCTTGCCTAACCTCATGCTCAGGTTCAAAAGCTTCAGTTGGTATTGGATTTTTCCCTTATTCTATTCCCATTCTAAATTTCATCTTTATAATTGAAGCTCTAAATCTGCATGTAAAATTTGCGTTTTTCCATTTACTGACATTTTTTAATAATTATCAGTTTTAAACTTGTTACCAATTTCCTTTTCCTTTTTAAGTTTAGTTATGCGATGCTTGTTCTTCATAGTGTCACAAAATGATAACCTTTTAAATGTAATCTCTTAAGTCTTTTAGACTAATTCTGACCTCCTCCATACAGACCATGCTCTGAGCACTCATGAGAAGGAAACTGTGAATTTGTGAACAACCATTCCTGACCATTTCTGAACAACTTACCCATACTTACTTAGATAAGCAATGGGCTGGTGGTTATTTTTAAACATTACACTTGTGTAATTCTGTGGAAATAAACACTAACAGGGCTTTCCTCTGGGATATTGTCAGCTGAGGTTACAAAATAATTAGCTGTCATTCTCTCGGTATTCATCAAAGCAGCAGAATTAAATTACACTCCACACGTGATCTCAGAGGTGCACCGAGCTGTGTAATCCAGGAACTCCAAGACGGACCGAATCAGATAAAGCATGTGAAATTCAACTGTAAATGATGCCATCAATGCAAAAGTCTAATAGTGCCATGAAGTGGTCCTCTGTTTTGACTTGCAGAATTTCTCACACTGGTCTTAAACACCCAGAGAGATAATAACAGTATGTGTTGAATCAGATTCTCATGAAAATGACTCAGATTTGACTCATATCTGATTATAAATGTAGAAACCAGCTTTTCAGTTCTTATCAGCCAACATCTAAACTCCCCTGAGCCTCCGCTCGATCGTGGTTTCTGCCTGAGTTTGTTTAAATGAGGAGCAGAGCTTCTCTGTGATGAACAGTATAGAGTGTGGATGTGCTGGTTGGGTTAGTGGGTACAGAAGAGCGTGAATGAGATGTGAGGCATTGATAAAAAAAAAATGAAAAAAATCTGGAGCTCGGCCAACCATCTCCCTGCAGAGAAAGGTGCGAAAAACCTAAATAAATCAAAGAGCCGGGTTCATCCTGAATGAGGCTGCTTGTACAAATCTCCTTGATCTCAGAAAAATCAATAAAGTGAGATCCCCGCACAAGGTACAAATAACTTTCTTGTTGAAACCTGGAGGTGTTCAGTTGGAGGGGAATGTTCCATGTTTGTTTTCGTTGGATCCCATTTTGTTTTTATCTTAATGAAGTGCGGCTCAGCAGACTGGCTGGCAGCCCAAGAAAATAGGCTGTGGGTGTCAGACACACTCTGCTGGAGAGGACGCGCGGCCGTTAAAGAAACACTCAGGCCTCGTGTAGTATCATGAGCTCAACAGATATGTTCACTGTAAATAACACAAATTTACAGTCTCTTGCCTCCAAACAACCACTTCCATGAGAACTGACAGAGGCTCATCAGAACAGAAAGGACATGTTTAGATTTGGTTTGTTGACAGTGAAACTCCATCCAAATCACACCTCTCTTAGATGTGAGGCAGGTTTTTATTTTAAGAGGTGAGGACAGGTGCAGTATATAACCATGAATTGTCTAAAACCAGACTTGTTTTAAGCACCAGGGGGAGCTGCTTAGAGAGGGAGAACTTCTTTTTTATTCACCATTTCGCTAAATTTTGTGGCAATTTTGGAGTGATTTGTGAGGTTTGGCCAGAATAGAATACAAAAAATACAGCGGGGAACCATCTTGATTCAAGTTTCTTCTGATGTTGCGCCTCACTAAGCAGAACCAAACTATACTCATTACCAAACTATGATGAGCTTAGTTACCTTGTTGACTCATTGTAAATCTCACTTAAACAGTCTTAGTTTGTCTTTTCTAAATCCTCTATTCGCAGAGTAAGATGTGAAAATATTCCAGCTCCACATGCCATTTTCACCCACTCAAGTCATAGTCCTGGTCAGAGATGCTGCAAATCACCTCCGTATAGTATCGCTTGTCTTCAGTCTATCCTCGCTTAGTCTCGGAGGCTGTGTTCAGTTTTGTGTTCACTCTCAGGCTGAGCCCCATCGCCTGTGGTAATTCACCTGTGATCCGAGATCGAGTCCAGGCCATTTCTAGGGCCACCGGCTCCACGGCTAACAGAGCCATGAGCTAATTGGCACTACAGCCAAGGATAGCTAGTGGTTACTTTGGTGATATGCTTACACCTATGTTTCGGAGCATTTCGGAGAATTCTGGCAGCGTTTGAAAAATGTTGTTTCGTTTCGTTTCGTTTCGTTTTCGTTTCAGATTAAAGTAATTTTTCATTTGATCTTAAAAATAGTACAAGCTAGCAATCAAATTTCCCTCAAGCTAAAGGTAATGTCTTTAAATTCCTTGTTTTGTCCCACCAACCATCCAAACACTTTTAATCAAAACATTTGAAATTGAGTCGCTCTAACATTTAGCATCTTTGCTTGAAAATGAACGTGATCAATTGATCAATCATCAAACTTAGACAGCTGATTATTTAAGCTACAATTTCTGGATTGGTTGATCAGCTAATCTTTTCAGCTCTACTTACTGACAAACTGCTTCAGTCTTACCTTAAGTATCTTCTCTTTCACCAGTAACACTGACAACATGTGTCAGTCCTCCAGCTTGGAGGCAAGTCATTCATATCCAGTAGAAACCTCACACCGAACATCCAGTTCAACAGTGTTCTGTTGATGAAATGACCAGAGGAGGAGAGAGCAGGAGGTGAAAAGGTCTATCTGTTAAAGCTGAGCAGGTTTACAGCAGGTCAGATAAATGACGACTTCAAACCAAACCGAAAGGAGTGACTTAGTAACAGACAGAAAAGTGGACACGGCACCGTATATCTGCTAGGGGCTCTGACGCCTCTTTTATCGCTGCCATAAATTGAGGTTAAACTTCACATGTGGATGACAGATAACACATGAAGACAGCAGCCATCTGTGGAGAGATTAATTGTTCCTGAAAGGTTAAACTCACAGCTTCAGTGAGCTGACAGAAGTGGGAGTTCACTACATATGTCACATGACACCACACACACACACAGAGTGTGTTTGACTTATGGTGGATTTTATCATCCAAAGCACTCTGCTTCACACTACCACAAGAACATCCATTTTAAAGGTATATTATGTCTGTCACTAAATAATATACATTCTGCTCTCCAGTGTGATGTGAGCTGAAGCGGAGCAGCATCCCAGTAGTTTACATAGAGATGAGATGATGACAGTTCAGATGTGCAGTTGAAAATCTGTGGTGTTGAGGAGGGAAATGCATGGAATAAAATCTGAATAAGAATTGTGAGTCAATGACGCGGTTCTGATTTCTTCTGTACAGACTGTGAAGAAATGGCTTTTTATGCAGATGAGCCGTTCTTTTGGTCCTCAGCTGTTACGATACAAACAGGCCATAATTATCTAGCATCATATTTGTTGAAAATAATGATAATTTCCCATCAGACTCCGCTGTACATAGAGGATAATGCAAACACAACACATGATCCATTTTAATATTGTGCCCTCACAACGATGTAGCAACATCCAGGAGTTTTAGTATACTTGTTACACCGCCATGTCAATCAGTAGCGTTTCAGTTATGAGCTTGAACATGTTGCATGTCAGCATGTTAAAGTGGAATAGGACAACGTCCAGCCCCTTAGATTATCCTAGTGGAGTATTGTTGGATTTGATTTGGGGTTACAAAGCGAAACCAGATTCTTTTTTTCCTCCTTTCCTACATCACCATGTTAACATGCTCCATTTGAGTCATGTTCACATTCTGATCAGCCTGAGTACAAGCTACAGTCCGAGGAAGGGCTGCTGACAGAGATGTGTTAGACTTCCCACACTTGTGTCAGCGCAACCTTCAGGCCAAACTTACCACACAGATCATGATTTTGATTTTATCCCTTTTTCATCCATCCAGTTTTTTTCCTCTTTGTAAATGAACATTCCAGCCTTAAATACTCAAACACAAAATGTTTATATGAACTCACTATGACTCTACATGTGCTATGCATCATTTTATCTGTATTTCCATACACTTAGGGGGAGTATATGTGGTAGTTTCATATCTTGACTAGAATTTAAACTCAAGATTCTGGACACGTTTTATGAATTTGGAGTCAGCTACTTGCAGTCATTGAACTTTGTACTTGTGTAGAATATCTGAGGTAACTATTAAAAGTCAGGGATTTCATCACCCCCAACAAATCCTCTAAAATTACATCAGAACACAGCACTCAAGTGTTCAGCGACCCCCTCTGTGATGTTTTATACCAAAGTAAACCAAAGAGGGGTTGAAAAGATCTGAAGTTCCGTCCTTTGAGTGAAGCGTTCTCTGATTCTCAATCTTGATTTTTGTGCAGAATTGATCCTTTTTTTGTACAAACATAAGACAAATCTGTACTGCATCATCTCAAACTTTTCAATGAGAATAATTCAGTCCTTGCTCTTTGGTTTTCACAGGCCTTCTAACCCTCATTGCACCGCTGGACTTTGAAGTTTCTCGGGAGTTCTACCTCTCTGTAGAGGGAAGTCGAGGCAAGTCGTCCCTCAATGACATCACCACAGTTATCATCAACGTGACAGATGTGAACGACAACACGCCAGTGTTCGGACGTAGTGACTACAGTGCAGAGATACCAGAGGATCTGACTCCTGGAGGCCTCGTGATGAAGGTGAGAGCTAAGGCACACGAGGATGATCATATTGAAAGATATATGCAGAAATGGATGCAGATATATATTTATATACATTAAATACAGGCTTTTAAATTTTTTTTGAGTGGAACTGTATTCAAGTAGCCAACAAGTTGATTTACAAGCTCAACTTTTACAATGAACATAGGATAAAACATTTTTTATTATGTCAAGTTAAAGAAAATGGTTTTAATAAGCAGCAAGTTAAAAACTATTAGACAAACCATTGTTGTCATCAAGTTAAAATCGAGGCTAAAGCATGCTAATGTGTTTGTCTGGAGCAAATAAATCAAACTGGCAGGGTGAAGCTGAGGCAACAATATCGTTGTGGTCTTGAATCCAAGACGGAAACATGCTTGTATTCAACGTTAAACTTCAGCTATAACAAGCTAACATTTCGGATCATTACCATCAAGTTAGTAACACAAGCTCATGTTGTCATCAAGTTAAAATCAAGACTAAAACAAGCTTATGTAGTCGCATGTGTCACGTCAAGTCTGGTTCGAACAAACAAATATTGTCTTTGAAGCTTATAATGAGCTAACATTGTGGTCAGGTTAAGTGAAGGCTAAGCTAACACGTAGTTCTACCATAGTTTGATGTTTCAGTGTCGTGTTAAGCTTGAAGTCCAGATAGACACCATGTGCAGTTACACTAATTTAGTTGTATAGTCGAAATCAAGGCTAAACTAGCAATGTTGTAGTGGGGAAACTGCTGACAAACAGATAAATCACAGTAACTTAAGGCTAAAACAAAACGGTAAAGGTGGCATTCCTGTGATAATGCATTGATCATTTTGGTGCCTTAATTTACAACTCTGCATTCAGCATGATGTCTTTAATACAACAAGCCTCTAAATCTGGTTAATATCTAAACCATCAGCAAACAGAAGACTTTGATAATATCAGTTAAAATCAAGCAAAACTAGCAAAGAAATGCACAAATGTTTATATAACTCTAGATCCAGGCCTGAATTAAGTAATGTTGCTATCAGGTTAAAGAAGAAGCTAAATAACACATGGTGTTCAAGCTAAAATCAGAGCTAGAACAGGCCCTAGAAAAAGAAATAGTGAAGGTTGTGTTACATAAATGACCATAAGATGAAATAGTGAAGGTTACCTACACACAGAATATGGGGCACATTCATACATCATAGACACAAAAACATCAGTAATCTTTAATTGAATCACTGAATTGAACTGGACTATAAATTAAATATATTTCCAAGGTTCAGTTTAACTGAAGGACATTTCACTGTTATATGTGACTTCAGAGCAGAAAACACACACAGAAACACACAGACACACACACATGCTATATACATGCATCAGAGCACACATATCAGAGGTGTAACGTACAAATATTTGTTTGTCATGCACGCCAACGCACTCAGATTATCTCATTTCATACATACATATACACACACACTCTCCAACGCAAACTGACGTGCAAGTGGTAGAACAGCGTCTGACACCTGGCAGCTCACTGATGATTCAGGTGTGTGTAATTCTCAGGGGAGAATTACACACAGAATTCGACTCGTGAAAAATAACTTATATTTATAGATCCACACACACAATAACAACACGGCAGTATGAGATGATCATGGCTGCCTGACGATGATGTACACATGGACAAAAACAGATTAAACGCACGCACACACACACACACACACACACACACACAGACTTACACAGTTATCCGACATGTCAGCCATCATCTGTCAGGCCAGCAGCAGAGATAACACAGCAATAACACAGCTCAGTGGCTCGCTGATGGTCGGACCACGGCTGGATGATGAGTCTGTAATCATATGGTTTCATATTTGACATTTTTCTTCTCTCGCCGCTTGTTCCCACCGCTGCTCTCAGTTTTCATCATTTAACTGCAACATGTCGTGGTTATAAAAATCTTGTGAATTCTTTCACATGATGGAGGGAGAGTGTCGTCTGTCAGTGAGGAAAATAACAGGATTTATTGTTACAGTGAGCTTAAGCCGTGACAATAAAGAGGAAATCAAAGAAAAGGATAAGCTCATGACTTTTACTGCAAGACATCTACGTTCCTAATGAGTCATCATCATCTTTTACTGAGCCCAAATGTGTTTTCTCAAAACAAATTAAACAATCTGCCATCACGGATTATGGTGCTAAATCCTACTTCAGTTGTTTCATGAATTCTTTATTTGCGTTTTTATGAATAATTTGTGTCAATTCCTCGAAACAAGACAGATGGTAGAAAAACACAACTCTTAAAACTATGGGAATCTATTTTCAAGACAAATCAGGACTAACAGTAAAATCACGAGTTTGATTAGATGTACATTTCTGTTCAGGCCGATGTTAAACTAAAGCTGTAAGATCAAGCTAAAGATCATGATAACACAAGCTAGAATTATTGGTTAAAAGTAACAACAAACAGCTCGTAAAGACTGTAAATTAACAGTAAAATTATGTTGTAGATTGTAGACATTTGTCACAAGGTCCTTCATCACAACAAGCTAACATCTTTTTTCAAGCTAATTACAAGACTAGAACAAGCCTGAACTATGAACCACAGCCAACAAAAAATAGAGGAATAATGGGTTCCGGAAATGTGGTTGCAGCAGTTTTCTTTTTAACTAACTTAAAGATACTAACAGATCTACATTCAGTCTTTTGTATGAAGAAGTCGGCCCTGCTGCCGTCTGAGGTGCCATGACGTCTGACCTTACTTTACAGTCGTTGGCATTGTGTTTGCTCTGTCGGATTACATCCACTGAATGCTGTTTGTCTAATGTGTGGATCTCATGTCTGACTTGTGACTTACTCCCTTTGTTTACCTCCAGGTAACAGCCACTGATGACGACGGTCCCATCAACAATCTGCTGCGCTACTCTATCGTGAGCGGAGACCCTCTGCAGCAGTTCTCTATTCACCCTCGTAGTGGAGAAATCACTGTCCGCACTGCGCTGGACAGAGAGGAGGTCAGTGTGTGGAAAAGACTCAAACACAAGAAAAAGAGGATGATTCATTTGTTGAACAGAATCCAGATAAAAAGAAACAAAAAGCTGAATTTCATCTGTCTCCCCTCCAGATCCCTCATTACTCTCTGACGGTGCAGGCAGCAGATGAAGGGGATCCTCCTCTCTCCTCGGCGGTGCTCATCACCATCACTGTCACCGATGTCAACGACAACCCACCCGTCTTCTCTCAGGTTAACCACAGTCTGCTGCTGCAGGTATGACAACCAGAACATCTCACATGACATGTCTGTGAGCAGCTCACACTCACAGCCCCACTTACACATTCACATCAGGATCAGATGCTGGAAGGCGGATCTGCAAACATAAGTGAAATGTGTAGATTGAAAGGTTTGGCTTATGCTTGAAGGGAGACTTTGTCGGTGGAAGTAGTGTATACATTTAACAACGCAAAAGTTCCTTCTTTTACACCAATTTATAATAAGTTCTACAATTTCATGTCAATATTGCAATAGATTGTCGGTAATTGTGAAGTAAATCAGTGAAATCTGTTGGAGTCTGCAGCCAAATGGACTGGACGAAGTGTCCTTTACAACCCCGCAATTACACAATATGAATCAAGATTATTTTCAGATTTTGAAATGGACAAGCCAAGGCCAAGATTAAGGTTCTTAAACAGGAGTGTTGCAGTTTGTTGTAGGTTTTCTACATTTTGAGTCATTTCAAACAATTCCACTTAACAAAAAGACGATCTTTCAGGGGTTAAATACTTCTTTTTTTGTTGTTTGTTCACATACTCTGCTAGTGAAACAAGCTGAAGTAAGCTCTTCAGTTTGACATTTTTAGTGAGCTAGCTTTTGATTTGTTTGGTGCATTTCAATTTAATCTTCAAGTTTTTGTCAAGTGTTTTTTTCTGTGGGCTAGAAGTGGTTCACATCTCAAAGCTTTGTAAGCAGCGGCAAATGAAGAATGTCAGAACGACTCCACTTTGGTTTTTATAATCATCCCACATACTGATGGCATCTTGTCAGGCTTGGAATTTCATCACAATTGCTCCAAGGATTTTGCCTACATGATATCTCCTGTAAAGCAGCAACGATTAGTCGATTACTTTAAGTCAAATGATGTCATATTTGACAGTGAGTGAAGAGACTTTGGGTTTTGGACTTTTAGTTGGACAAAAGGAGCAATCTGAAGACGTCACTTTTCACAGACGATAATCAAATAGATTCTGAAATAAAAAGTTAGTTGCAGCTCTAGTTTGCTGTTATAGACATCAATTGTCAACAGAAAAGTGTTGCGGAAATTGGAATCATTATGGCAAAGCAGCAGAAACAAGCAGGTGAAATACAGGTTCAGGTCTAAAGACTGATTAGATGATACACACAGTTGAATATCTCTCAGCAGGTTGTGCTCAGCACGGTGCTACAGCCAACAAAAGCTCAGGTTAAAAAAATATCAACATGTATCTTTCCTCTCTAGCAAATAAAACTGTAGAAATATGTGCTCTTCATTATAAGGTGGGTTCTGTTTTTTTTGTTTGTAACACCTTTGAGACACCGTAGGCAAGTCTAAGAGACTTTTCAGATTTGTGTTCAGGAACTGACCACATTCGCAGCCTGAAGCTGTTGAAAACATGTTGGCCCCACGCTGCCTGCAAAGGAAGAAAACACAGACTTAACACAAACCACTGTGTCAACAAAAAGTCAACAAGCAATGTGTAAAAGAAAAAAAAAGAAAGAAATGTAAAAATCCACCCAGAGCGCTCTGGAAAACATCGCTTGCTCATCAGCTCCTGCAGATATTCACTGGGGGCAGCAGCAGTCGTATTCATGTGTGAAATTTGACAACTCGATGGAAAATATGAGCACAGGGACTCACTTTTACATGAATGACTCCTAATGAAGAGTTAGTAACCTGAAAAAGCTTGCACGTTTAAAGTGTTTCCATCAGTAGAGCCTTATATTCCTCAAGCAGCGCTGTAAACGTCCACCTGCTCTGCTCCAGAAGGCCTAACAAGCTGTTAATGAAGACAGATGAACTAATGACTTAAGGTGATTAAAGAGAAATCACTGAAGATCAGTCATCCTCTATCAATCAGTCTGTCATTGTAACTCTCTCTTTCCTGCTCTCAAACACACTCCAGTGAAAATATGCTGACCTGCTCCATCATAACTGCAGCACTCATTAAAACTGCACTGAGAGTTCAGTAGTGAAACTCTTCAGAGAGCCAAAACCAGAGCGAGGTTTTCAGGTGGATCAAAGACGACCAGCTGTCATGATTTTGTGGGAGTTGTGTGTTGCTTGCAGGACAGCGGTGCCACCCTTTCACCCCCAACCTCTAATAAAAAACTATGAACAGGCAATTCACTTCCACTTTTCTCTGTGTGTAAGCTCGTATCGCTGCATGCTTCAGTGCGACATACTTGCCCACATGCCTGTGACTACATGTGTTTCTCTGTGTGTGTTCACGCCTCTGGCGGTGCCGTCTCAGTGGCTGCTGCTCACTGACAGTTAAAGTTGTCTCAGCCAGCCCTCCATCACTCTGCTGCAGCACTGCCAGCTCACAAACTTCCACCCAGGCACAGAGTAGCTGCTTCACGAGCCAAAACGTATGCGCTGCACGGTGATGAATACAAACTCTGTGATGTCATCCCCATCTGCTAATGTCTCCGCAGCCAGCTCGGCCTTGTGAAGGAAGCCCTGACTGCATTAGGCAGATGGATGTTGCTGAGACTGAGGAAAGGAGTTGTCATATTTTCTCAGACAGGTGTTGCAGGTCAGCAGCGGCTGAGTCGTCTCTGCTGTCAGACAAATGCCATCATACGCCTTTATCTGACTATTTGGCACTTTTACGACAGGCACGTCTGTTGAAGTGAATGTCGGCGCTGTCCGGCTGCAGTGGTATTTGAATATTTACTAAAAGCAGCAGATGGACAGGTGATTCTCTGCTTTTGCAGAGCGTCCTCAAAGCATGCAGAGTTACTATGACATAGTGCGTCTGTGTTGGTTTACTACTGGAAGTGCTGACTGAAGTAAATCTTCACTCAGCATGTTAAACAGAAGCATGAATACCATGAAGGAGATTTAAGCTCTGTTGGGCTGCTTCTGACTTAGAAAGTAATGTAGTACCTTTAGCATTGATTTAAGGATTTGCAGATCAGAAGACAGCAAGATGTTTTGATTAAAACAGCTAAATTTGGTATGAATTTTTAAAATATTGAGTTTGGATTTGATCTTTTAGGGTAAATTCAACGTTTTCTCTACATTTAAGTATAGCAGTTCTAAAGAATTTCTGCCTTTTACCTTCATATTTTTCTTCAAACAAAAACATAGGCCATCAGAGTAAATTATTAAATGCTATAGAGACAGTTGCAGCTGCAACTGGTATTTGATTAATCGATAAGAAGATCAAAATAAAATAAATTAGATATTAAAATAAAAAATAAATTGAAAAACTATTTTGATTATCGATTGATTGTTTTAGCCATTTTAATGCTGGTTTCAGCTTTTTAAATGTAAATATTTGCCTGCTTTTTTTACGTCTTTTATGACAGGAAATAACAAGTCCTTAAGTGTCAATGTTTAAATGTATTCATTTATTCATTGTTTTTTTTCCCATTTTATAGACTCACAATCAACCAAACTGTGAAAAAAGTCAGGAAATAAATTGAAAACAAACAAAACCTGGGGTTCTGGAGGGTACTATGCCTGAAAAATTCAAGAATCAAGGACTGTTTCCTGCATTCTGGTGAATGTATTTATAGAAAGAAAATAACAAAATAAAATGCGACGGCATTCGGCCTTTAGTGTAAATTTGCACATGGTAAACTTAACACTTTTTATTCGTTAATTTTTTTGACTCTGAAATTCTGTGTTGCAGAAAAATCAACGTGACAGATTTTACAGCCCCTTTCCTTTACGACTTAATAAGAAATATGAATTCTCCTCTCCAGGGCGTCTGAAATTTGTTTCAATTTTCCTTCTTTTCTTCTCTGATTGCTATACTGTTGCACAAGGTGCAACAGTATAGCAGACAAGACACTATGCAGACACTATGCAGTGCCTGAAACAGGTTGTGATTACTAAAAGGGAAAAGAGGGAAATGTTGTCTGAAATTGGAAGGACACTCTGAAGAATTGTGACCCCGGGAGGAAAACTGAGAGAGGCTAATCAGGAGGGATGGCAAGTATAACAATGATTATAGGCAACTTATGATAAACCAACAATAAAGGAAAAACAGCCGCCATTATAGACTCTATTCAACACAGATGTCTATTATCGGTGTTGCTGGTGTCAAAACTGGTCCCCAGTTTTTACCTGTGTACTACTGATGGATTGTTGGCTTAGTTATTTTTCTCATATGGTCTATTAGTGCTGCAGCTTCCCTTTTCACACTGTGTCTTTAATGCTCTGTTTTAGCTGCAGAGTGAGACATCTGAGACAATCTTTGGTGAGAGTTGCACATGCGCATTACTTAATGGGAAGGATGTAGCAAATCAGAGGCAGAGTAGGACAGTCCATGCCAAACAAGGCAGTGTGATCTAAAATAACACCACTCCAGCAGTAGCAATTGTATGTTACAAAGTGACGCACATGACTTATGGAAGTAAAGACTCAACTCCAAACCAGGTGTTTCAGGCAGTGTGGGAGTGTGTTTACTGTGGGAGAGAGTAACTCCCTTTGCCGAAGCTTTTTCCCTTGGCAGACCCTGTACATTCACAGAAATGCTACATACTACAATAAAGGAAAGGCAAAAACACTTGAAGTCTTTATAAGGTCTAGATGTTGATGGACGGAGTGTGTTACATTGCTTCAGTCACTACAACACCCTTGCTTTCCTTCTAGCAAAATAGATGAAAGTGGTGGAAACGTATCGGACACAAAGAAAGTTGGGCATGGCGGTGGACAAATGTATCTCAGTGAAAACTCACCACACTGTCTCCTGACAATCCTCTATTTCTCTTGACTGGACATGTAATATCCCTGTGTGGTCACCCACTATGTCGCTGCTCTTGGTCTGCACACCAAATTGTTCCTCACTGGGAGCTCAGGTATCACGGTGATACTGGGGGTTGTCACTTCAGTTCCGCTCTAGAAAAACCTGGAAAGCCTTGCTATAGCCACTAACCCTGCACGTGGAGTCAAACTCCTAACACTGACACGCTGTTGATGAATGACTTGCCAAAAAACTTCCAGTACTCTCCTCACACTCTGATGAAGATGTACTTTGCCTAAACAGTCCTCCGTGTTTTGTGATGCGTGCTCTAATTGAAATTTGGAAGATCTGAGGCGTTCTAGCCCATTAACTCCAAATTGTTTGTATTTCATTGCTGCTCTCCTCCCAAAGCAAGTTTTGAGATTGATAACAACCTTCCAGGGAGGTTTTCTATTTATTTCACTACGCTTTGAAGATGGCTTTGGAGAGATGATCAGTCATGGTGAACAAGTTTAAGACTTTATAATTTTTTTGCCAGATAATGTATGGAATAGTGAAGATGAAAGCAGGGACCATTTATAAAAGTTGCCTTGATGGTACAGTACTTTTCATATGTGTCAATTTCAGCAGCAGAAAACCTAAGAAATTAATAAAATGGAATAAAAATCAGTTCCTGGTTCATTAGATGTTCTTATTCCTAAAACTATAAGTCCATAATGAGCTCCATCAAAACAAATGAAGTCTAATATAAAGTAATGTCTTTAATAATAATATTTCAGCCTTTCTTATATTTGTTATTTCATTCTAACCCGATTTATACAGAATAGAGGCTATTAAATATTCAGTATAACATGATGAAACTCAGCAGAACCACAAACTACAGGCTCCAAAATGACCATAAAGTTGAATCAATAACTCCCTGAAACTATTAAACCACTGACGTTATAAATTATCGACAGCGCTTCAGGGTCTGAAAAGTGAAAGCAACAAAAAAAAGTGCCTCAAACATGCATTTCCTTATTTAGCAGCAGGGTGCAACTCTACTAGTTTCAGAAAGTCTGATTTCATGTAAGCTTATGAGAAAATGACCCTCCCTCTAAGCTTGATTTAACAGGTTTTCCTAATGAGTTCAGTGTCTTAATGTCTAGTTTCAAGTCTTTTTCAATAGAACACAATGTTCATTTAGTGAATTAGACTCATTAATTGATTGGTGTAAACAAACAATAAAGCAGGGTATGATTTAGGGCGTGGCTGCCTTGTGAATGACAAGTTGCTTCCATTAAGTGTCCTGAGGTTCTCTGACAGACCCGATCAGTAAATCCTCCCTAGGGCCATCATTTTGTCCAAATATGGTCACTTTAAACTCCTGTTTAAAACTATCTAAAATAAAAAGCACAATAGCATTCTTTCTTTTCGCTCTGGAATCCTAAGACTTCTGTCTTCGTCCTCATTATTAGTACATAGTTACATTACGCACAGCACAAAATGTTCTTACAGTTAGTGGTTTAGAGCAGTCAATTTTGTAATTATGAATGTAGAGTGGTTGGGCAGTGCATATAGACACTTTATTGAAGGACTGCTGCACCTCACTGGAAATGAAATGAAATAATAATTGAAGCTGGTGAAGAAGGTGAATTTTGAACTTTGACTCCTACAGGAGGGCGAGCCGGTCGGCAGCACCATCCTCCAGCTCGTGGTGGCGGACAAAGACACGCCCAAGAACGGCCCGCCTTTCTCCTTCCACATTGTCAGCGGCAACGAGGACCGCCGTTTCAACGTCGACCAGGGTGGCCTGCTGTCGCTCTCTGCTCCACTCAAAAAGAAGGCCAAACCCCGGCACCAGCTCAAGATACAGGTAACAATACAGTGTGTGATAATAGGGTTTGTTCAGCTCCTGAATGTAGGCTTAGTTACTCGGCTTTCCTGTGTGTTTTCAACCAGTGGGAGTATAAAAAACATTTATTGTTATATCTGTCAGATCTCATCTTATACCCCTGGAATTCACATCTTCATCTATGTGCTTGAGTCTAGAGACCTCAAAATGAAAATGAGAATCTGACTCACTATGTGAGGAACTGCAAAGTGTTCATTGTAGTCTATGTATTCAGTGATAAAATGCTGATGCAGTACAGTGTCCCTCATGGTCTCGCTGGCTGTGTCGCTGACAAACCTGTCAGGAGGGGTGGTGATCACACTGAAAAGAGGAGGAAGTGGTAACAGAGTGATCTCCTTTGTCTGCTGTGGTTCCGGACTTACCCGTGTGTCCTGTGGTGCTTTAGGTTCACAAAAAAAAAAACCCAAAAAAGAGAAAACGACTGATCGGACTTGAGATAATATCTCCGATTGGTTTTGGAGTCAGACTTGCTGCACGTTGCATTTTATTGTTCATCATAAAAATCAAGACCACTCTCGGAATGTATCTATAAGCAGAGTTTAATAAAGTTTACCCTGTGAAGTCTTTTCACCAGAAATAAAAGGTTATTATGAGGATAAAGCTCTCAAGGCAGTTCAAGATTATGAACTGAGAGCATTTTTGAATACAGCTGAATATGCATATTACTGGACTGTGTTGCATGTTTTCTTTAGGCTGGTGTTGAAGTTTATTTGGGGCTCTTAAATTGCTGATAGATGATATTTTAGTCCTAATAACTGCATTTTTTTATTTTGACCATTTACAGGCTATATGAGAAAAAAAAATGTTTTAGCCTCTCCTGGATCAAAATCAACTCGCTATTCAATGATTAAAAAAAAATCAAACAAACTCCATCATATCAAATATGTCTTGTTGGTCTCATGCATCTGTGTGGGTTTTGAGTAGCTCAATCGATGAATGATTTTCCACCTAAGAAGGTAAGAGCTACACATTTTACAGCAAAAAAGAACATTTTGAAAGGTAGAAATATTTGATATAAGTATGAAGCTCAAACCAGAAGGCTGTGAGCCTAGCACAAAGACTAAAGATGTGCATAAACCACAAACACGGCTCTGTCTAAACATAAACATATTCCGTCTACCAGCATCACTAAAGCTCACTAATTAACAAGTTATATCCCCATAATTGGATTATGTATATCTTAAAGCTGAGATAAGCTGCTGCTGGCTTCAGCATCATATTCACCATATAGACATGAGAGTGGTATCAATCTTCTTATCTGATTATTATTGATAGATTAGGTAGCAAATATATTCCTACATATGAAATTGTTCTGTTAAATTATTTTACTGAAAGGGTACCACCGACTAAAAGTTAATTAGACATGATATCAGTTTTATCTTTTTTTACGTGCTATTTATTTACCAATCAGGTGACAGACAGCGGCCACCCTCCCCTCTCCTCCATCTGTGTGGTTAACATCAATGTCACCGAGCAGAGCAAGTATCCTCCCTCTGTGGTGCCTTTGGAGGTCTTCATCACCACCTCCGGTGGACTGTTTGCCAACCGGGTCATCGGCAGGCTTCACGCCTCTGACCAGGACCTGCAGGACGTCCTGACCTACAGGTTGGTATCAGAGAATCCATATGAGGGGAGATTTTCCGTCGACATGTCTGATGGGAAAATCTGGGCGGATGAAAACCTGGAGGAGGGCTCCTACTCCCTCAACGTCAGCGTGACTGATGGGAAGTTCAGCGTCTGGACTGGGGTCAAAGTTCACGTGTGGAAGGCCAATCAGAGAGCACTGGACTCTGGCCTGACGCTGCAGCTGTTCGGGTTGTCACCAGAGGAGTTTCTGGGCGACCACTGGAGAGGCCTTCAGCGCAGCCTGGGACAAGCGCTGAGTTTACCCAGACAAGAGCTTCACCTGGCCAGCCTGCAGCAGCTACCTGACACCAAGATCCTGGAGGCCCTGCTGGTCTGGAGGCCTCAGAGTGGACTGGTCCAGTCTCTGCCAACCAGCAGACTCGCAGGTGAGCAATCATGACATGCACTGAGCCATTTAAACTGATTGTATCTTAAATAACCCAAGTCTACTCCATAAGAGATACTGATTAGGCGCTTAAAGGAACAGTTCACCCAAAAGGGAATTTTCAGTCATTACCTCCTCATTCCTCAACTGATTTTCACCCTTGATGCACGGTCAAGCTTGTGCACCAGCTTCAGACGATGTGTGCGCAGAAACTTAAAGCTCAGCAGCTATAGTGAAGATTTCGGCTTTAAAAAGGTTGTAAATAAATACTATTCAAATCAGTTTGGGATCTATGAGCTGTTCTGATTGTATGATTTTTTTTGTGGACTACCAAGCTTCACCCGACTTTCCATCAGCATGGGGAGAAGAAGGTAGTGACTGAATTTTTATTTGTAGGTGAACTGTTCATTTAGCACTACATGATATAGAGGAAATATGATATGTGATGCATTTTAAATCAATAAAGTGACTTAGCCATTAGTTTGGACTCGTAGAGAGTCAGGTAATCCTGTGAGATGAAGAGGTCTCTTTGAATGTGCCGTCTGAAAGAAGAACTCTTTCATGTAGGGATTATATCGGACATCGAGGACTCTTTGGGCCTCAGCATCCTCAGGGTGAGCCATAACGGGTGTCTGGGCGCCGGCTGTCCGCCACGAGGCTGCAGGAACGCCGTCCAACTGACAGGAGACAGACTGGGCCATTTCACTACAGCCAGAGCCGGTTACATCACCCCACATCACGCCTGGGAGAGCGTCTGTCCCTGTAACGGTACGTCTGTCTTTGTGAAGTGTGTGTGCGCTTCGGAGAACTATTAATGAGAGAATGTGTTCATGTGGGCATTGATCTGAGTGTGTGTGAACCAGGGAAGAAGCAGCAGCTGCCTTTATTAGCGGGAACGACAATTTAGAGTCTCACTGACACCTTCGTCTCTTCTAAAGAGCAGGACAAGGCTGCAGCAGCGTCTTCCTGCTGTGCTGAATTGATCTTATTCAACAAAACTAAAGCGAATGCTGAATAAGAGAGCTGGACTCCAGCAGAGTAACTCTCTCAACTCTGTTTTCATCCACACAGAGCAGAGAGTACACACTGTCCACGGCCGACTTCTCATCTAACTGATGATGATGATGTGCAACAGAGAAACACATGAAGGTGTAATGAGAAACCCGGAGGTGTAGGAAGGTTTACATCCACCTACATTCTTTCTTCTGTCCTAATAGAAAAAAAACAAAAAACATTTTCAGCTTTCAGGCTTTTATTTATTATTTATTTCT
The DNA here is from genome assembly GCF_900880675.1 of Sparus aurata. Classification (NCBI taxonomy): domain Eukaryota; kingdom Metazoa; phylum Chordata; class Actinopteri; order Spariformes; family Sparidae; genus Sparus; species Sparus aurata. Next base: position 5,248,953 of record NC_044204.1, on the reverse strand, counting down.
ACATAAAAGGCTTAAAAGAAAAGGCAAATACAGGACAGGTGGTCCATTGAAAGGCTCAAAGAAAGATAAACTCACTATATTATGACATTTTTTTAAAAGGATAGAAAAGCAGGTAGGGGACAAAATATTAACAGAAATAGGGAGGAGAGAAGGGCAATTATTTTTCATTCATGCTGTACTGAAACTCCAGTGCCAAGTTACTATGAATAGAAACCAAAGCATCTGGACTGGAAATGGCCCAGGACAGGAAGGCTCTACAGATGGTGGTTAAAACAGCACACAACATCATGGCACTTTTGGCAGTGCACAGTCAAACTATGGCTTTTTGCTTCACCCTTATTAATGCACAGAGCTGATCCGAGCCACGCCCGTGATACTGATGACTGCAGCCAACCCAACACAATCCCTGTCTCCCCCTCAAACAAGTGCTCCCAGCTCTCCCTTCTTTTGTAGATCTTGGTGAACGTCTGGTTTCTCGTCTTCATCCCTATCAGTTGTTATCGCTGTATATGGAAAGAACGCTAATTGGAACCATCTACAGAGCATCAGTGCGGACATGTCACTTCACTGATATCAGTGAGACCAAAGGATACCAAAACCCAACACCCACTTCAGCTACAGTCTGTTCGCCCTGCTGCCATCTGGCAAAAGATACAGAAGTATCTGCTGCCATACCACCAGACTACAGAGCAGCTTCTTTCCTGGCTGTGAGACTCCTGAACTCCTCGTCAACACTCCACCATGAAGAAATGTTTTCTTGTGTTTGCTTAAGGGACTACAATTTGCATTTCTTTGCACTGTGGCAATTAAATGGACCTTGAACCTTCTTCCATTTCTTGGTTCAGATTAAATTCTTGAGAAGAGGACAGAGACTGGATGAAGATATCTGCTGTCAGAGCTCAAAGAGCCTTCTTCTTCTAACCTGTTAAAACACAGTAAATCCCTAAGATTTCATACGAATATCACTCTGAACACGTTGGATGCGAATGTGGGCCCTCATTTCGCGTCTATTACAGCCGACAGAATATCTCTATCATTGAGCAGCAGCGGCGCCACTTCAGATCATCCTCACTGCTTTGTGTTGGCATTCCTCTAAGGATTAGTTGCGTCCGCACAACGCACGGAACGAAAGTCAGCTAGGGGCTCTCCAGGATATATACTCATTATCTGCTTGTTTAGAGTCTTCTCCCCTCAGGAACATCTTCTGACCGTGTTATCGGCACTATATTTTGTCTATATTGGATACCTCTTTGATCTAGAGGCGTGGAGTTTGACAGTAAGGTGATGTCGTGAGGACGTAGAACAGGTTAGAAATCTCAAGTATCTGAAAGCAGTGGTACAGGCGGTGTTAAACTACAGTTTGTACTCTGCTTTATAGAACCGTTTTATGTCACAATGCAGTGGAAACTTAGCTTAAATGCGGTCTACAAAATCTGGTTGTTGATCTACAGACAACTTATTACCCTCAGTTTTGTTAATCAATCAGTTTATTACAAATAAATGCCAGAGATTTTCTGGTTCCAGCTTCTCAAACATGATGATTTGTTGCCTCTCTTTTTTTAAACCACTATAATTTGAATATTGTTGGACTGACAGGAAAAAACAAGGTGCCAATTACAGCTCTGGAATACCAAATGACATTTTTAACAGCTTTCTGACACTTTTATTCAATTAATTTTTAAAATAATAAACAGCCTGAGAAAATTCACCAAGTGTGCGCCACTATCAAGAAATAGTGTTTCACACAAACACGCATTAGAAAGGTTAGCCCTTTTTAACATTTAAAGTTCGATTATAAAGTTGTACTTTTTGTATTAGTCATTTGAATGTTTATTGGGTTTTTTTGTCTTGAAACATGAGCTAGATAACTAGACTCATTTCCATCTGGATTATAAAACTGGTAACTTTTGAGACAAACAAACTTCGTCAATCCATTCATGAGTTCAGTCCCTCATTCAGTCCTCCCTCCCTTCTTAGTGTTGTTGATGCTTTCACTTCTGTCGGATCACTTTGTTTTGCTTTTGGCGATTTTCCAGTCAGACAGATCAAACGAAACCTTGGGAAAAACATGGTCTTTTTCTCTGATATTTATCATTACATTCAGTTTAGACCATGTTTCATCTGCACACTCCGCTGTCTCATTTAGAGGAAAGTGAAGGTGGAAAAACAGCACTGCCTTGAGGATTGATGAAGGTTTTTCTGTGGCCTTGAGTTTGAATGTGAAAAAGGTTGATTAGGTAAGAATTATTCTGCAGGAGTTTGGTGCCTCAAAACCTTAGTTAACCAGAATTTCAGATGTGTGTAATGTGAATTACTGAGTTCTGTCACGTGTTCACCAAAGATGCAGTGCGAAGTTTTTCACCCAAGGACACCTCCTCTTATTGTCCTCAACAAAGAACCTGCGACAGTTTTCAGTGCAAATACATTATTAATACAACCTTTAAAGTTGTGTTAACACAGTAACTAAAAGCAGAAATAGACAACTTTTCAAATCCCAGTTTGATCCCTGATCTCAGCCAGTTGTATTGATAAGTAGGCAGGTTTGTTACTCACTGATCTTATAGAAAGAATGCCAGTTTTGAAGCGTCTCAAGTCCCGGTGGTAAGAGGAAAGACATGTGAACGTGGGAACAGACTTTGACACAACACCAGACGGCTCTCTGTCAAGTGAATGTCTGTCTGTTCTTGTTTCCCTGGTTTCTATCACTCTATCCCTTAACCTTCTTTGCCTCCTCCATCAGCTCCTTTTTCTTTTGCAGGAGTTTCCACAGTTATTCCATCGTAACCTAACAATGTTCTCTTCCTGCTTTGACTGCACAAAGGCAGATGTGCTTCCTTTCTCTAATTAGACCTTCATTTTTCAGCTTTATAATTTACGTGAGTTGTTTACTGCCATATTGGATGTTGAAGCGAGAACATACCGAAGAAATCCCCTAAGCTTGTGTTAACAACAGACCTGATTTTAGGCATCTTAGCAAAAAACATTTGTTTTAAACGACACCAGAAGTGCATTATTCATTGTACTATCAAACAGCACAAAGAAAATCATCGATTTGGATTTAAGAAGCCAGAATGAGTGAAGTTGAAAAAAGATCCTGCTGCAGCATCACCACTCTGTTTGTGGCCAAATTAAAGACCTGGATCAAGGCCATTTATGCACTTATTGTTAAAGACTTTGAATCATTAAGTACTTCTTCAAATCAGAGTGACTCATCGGGCTGCTGTGTTTGTTTTCATGTTTGTTTGTCTCAGAGTCGGCCGTGAGGTTCGATGGTAAATCCTACCTGAAGTACCTTCACAGGATGGACGAGGACAACCACAGTTTCAAACTGTCGCTGAGGTTCAAGACTTTCCAGGAGCAGGGCCTCATCGTATCCACCAACAGCACCAACGACTGGGGAACATTACAGGTCAGAAAGATATAGTTACCAGTTTCTATGAAGCTCAAGATTTCAAAAACAAAACTGGAAAGGCGTTGAAGAGTGCATACCTCTGCCACGTCATGTTTTGTACTCATTCTACCCATCCTTCATCCACGTGTCGTGAAAATCAGTTCAGTGGATTTGTGTAATCCTGTTGAACAAACCCACAAACAAACAAACAAACGGCTCAACCCACATATTTTTAGATTCACCGTGAATTAAGAATAATTTTTGCCCGCTCTATGTCCAAAAAAAGATGCCTCCATCTCAAACAATTTAACCCCTGGATGCCCTCATACTGCAATACACACTATGTTGGCATGGATACATCCACAAGAGGGCAGCTCAGAGTCAAGAGTTGTACGCTGTGGAGGAGGAGGTTGACATTGTCATTGATTTTGTGTCAATTTATTTTATCGTGACTTGTGCACAAACGTCAACATTAATTACCGGCTAAACTGCCCCCCGCGATCTCCAGTGATTCTGCTCTGTTTTATTTGTATCTGTAAGCTTTCAGAAAACATGCACAAATACAGACCAAATGATCCCAAAGTACAGACAAAGGGCTCCGACTGTATCCACATATCCTAGACTGTACACCTCTGGATGTATCTTTATCTATGGTTATGATAAAGATACATTTTGTCTAATTTAGAATAAAGAATATGAATAAATAAACCTAGAAATAAAATAAAAACAACAGAAGTTGCCTGAGAATCATCACGTTTTATAAGTTTTCTTTTGTGTCATAATCCTGTGATAGCTGTTGTGCATCACTTGGGTGCTAATAGCTAATTTGCGATACTTTTAATGGTGCCAAATTTTTTGTTATCCAAGACAGGTCAGTGCTGCAATGTCAGACTATAAATACTCCAACATTTTTTATTAAAACCTTAAAATGTTCTCCACCTCAAGCAGCTAAAACATCAAAATGCTGTTAACACCACATTGCATCAGTAATAATAATCCAATAACGATGAATAAATAAAAAGAATATGTTATTTATTTCTCACTGTTCCTTTCTCCACTGAAACACCTCATATTTATATTACATGAGGATGAACCACACTGATATAAATTAAAGTAAATGTTTTCTGAAGTGATTTCAAAGTACTTTCCTCAACTAGATAATGAAGGTAATGTCGCGATAAGTCTCTGAGTCAGTAGAGCTGGGGAATAGAAAGCTAGCGGTAAAGCACAAAAGTCTCTATTTGTTGGCTCTCAGCTTTTATTTATAACTGGTCCAAGGACAAACCAGTAAGGAAAAGATGTGTGTCATTGTTCTGGTCATGAGACGTAAAGCTGTCCTTGTTCTCTGAGGGTTACGAACGTCAGCAGCTCGGAATGATGAACTATAATGATTGTTTTCATTCATTTGAAGGAGATCATTAGTTTTGCTCTTGACGTTCGTCCCAATTCAGAATGCATCAGTATGTGTCGTCTCTCAGCAGCATTCATTTAAAACTGGTCCAAGGCCAAACTACTGCGGAGGTGACATGCATGTCAGTTTTTGTTCTATTCACATGAGACATGAAGCTCTCCTCATTGTTGGTTGGAAAAGGATGATAAAACCCACACACAGAAATGTAATTACAAGGAAACGAACAGGAAAATGATTATTTTCATTCATTTGAAGGGAGTGTAAATATTTGTTGTGTTCTCCCCTGAGATGGCAGGTTTTGCTCTTGGAGTGTTGCTGCTGTGGAGAGATTAAATCTCTTCCTAATTTCCAGGAGCTGTTAGTGTAAAGTTGTTGTTTGACACTCATTTACTATCAGAATGATACAAATCTGCGAGCGGCTGATTTAATCTGTGGGAGTTCTCCCTGGGGAATGCAGCCATCGACAAGCTGAGCTTTTCAATCCAAAATGTTTCTAGCTCAGATTCACAAACACTGTTGGATGTTCCCGACCTTAACTGTGTGACTGGTATAATCTCAAATGTCAATATTTTATTAGCTACTTTGTGTCAGCAGTCATGCTATCAACATAGGTGTCATATTTAGGGAAATATCTGATCTGTCTGGTGAACGTTTTGTGTCTAATCCGTTTGTCCTTTTCTGTGTTTACTGCTAACACAGATCCCACACTGCTGTGTATCTGGGTCAACACTGTCAGCACCACACAGCACCTGCTGACACCCTGAATCTTAGCAAATTAAATCAACTTGATGTAAACTTGTTGTATTGCGGCAACGCTGACATTTCAGACAACTTGCCCTTCTTCACTGTGTAATGCTAGCTGTGTCCGGGCCTTTTCATATTCTCTGCCAGCATGTGAGTCAGAGTTGGCGTCGTGTTAACCGTCCGAACTCTGCTGCTGCTCTCTTGCCAAATCTTGCACATGATCACATGGTGGAGCGTATCGGGAATGCTGCTCCTTTATCTCTGCATGGCAGATCGTTTCATGTGTTTATGTGTGCTAAATGCCTGATTGAATATCAGACGCAGCGCTGAACTCCCACCCCACCCACATTTAAAAGTTCCACATCGGATTAGGATGACATCTAGGTTTGTTATTCCCTGCTTCTCAAGTGTAATCAGATCATCAATGCCCCTTTTAAGTTGAGTTGTGACGCTAGCTCTGAACGCAGTACGTGAGCCACACGTTGCCCTTTTCCTTCAAAATGTAAGGAACCAGCTCAGACTCCTGCTTGAGACCTAATGAAAAGCTGTCTTCAAGATTTATTGACGTACTTTTTAAGAATTGTCATGGGAGAGGAAGATTCCTCTCGACGGTACAGCACAAGGTCTACTGTACCATATTAAACAGGCAGGTTGAAAGAGAATAATGAATTGTTGTATTCTTTGAGAAACATGAATAATTCTCTAAACAGATAACCAAAAAAATGTCTTTCTATACACTTGAAATGCAGCGTGATGTTTCCCCTTGTGGGCTCTTCTGATTTGTGTGACATCCATGTGCACTCAGGCGGAATATTCAATCATTTTGATTCTCGGAAAACTTCAAAAGCTGCATTCAGTCTTTCCTGAGGTTCTACCTCCTGGGTTTTGTTTCTCAGCTTGCACATGCAAGAATGGGTCCCTGCCTGATTCATTGTGAGCACAAATGGTTTCAAAAGGAATATCTGAACATGGTCATCTGAGAAGTCCCTTGCCTGGTTTTTGTGATGACTATTAGTGCGCTTCGATTCCCCTCAGGACACGAGCTGCTGCGCATCTCAGCGGCTTTTCATACATTTCCAAATCTCATCAGTATGCTACGTCAAGAGTCAAGTCTTTGAAAAAAGAACACACAAATTAAAAATCAGACTTATTTGCTGCAGCTAATTCTCTTTTATGTCTGCACACATCTTAGTCTAAATCGTTACCTTTGAAATGGAAATTGTAGCCGCTTGAATGCAAAGCCGCCGTGGCAAGTCGAGCAGGAGTAAAGGTGACTTGTCGTTGGAAGGAAAACACCATCAGTGATGAGGAGTGACAGCTCAGACCTGACAGCAGAGGAGTTTGTGGACTCGACGGTGAACAGAGACATAGAAACACACTGGTGAGGAGTCAGTGGTCCAACACTTATCCCTCTTTCGCTCGCTGTAGTCACACAAACTTGTGACTTTCATGTAACTTCAGGCTTTTATTGGGGAACACAATAAAGGGCCCAAGGTGTCGACCAGGCCTCCAAATTCCCCAGATTCCAATCTGATAGAGCATCTGTAAAACGTGCTGGAGCATACAGGACCCAGAGGATCCACTATAAAACACCCTGGTGACAGACACCAAAGGACACCCTCACACTTCTGGAGGTGCATGACTGATGAATGAGAGGGACTTGGGTCTTTACATTGTTTTTAAAGGAAAATCCTGTATATTATGCTGTTGACTGATTAAAACACATTACCTTTCGCCAATTTTTATCCTGCACCGCAGAAACAACTGAGCGCCCTCAGAGAAGCTTTTATCACAGCAGAGATTCAGCGTTGCCTCCTGCATGCTCTCAATAAAATACCTGTGTTTGTGTGTAAGTGTGCAAATGCAAGCAGAATACACGCGTAGAGACCTTGGTTGAGTATTGAGCCTCGCCCAGCACTGTTAAAGCTCCCTGCAGGAAGCCTGCCACGTTTGCGCTCAGGGTTGATGATTTATGGTGTCATGAGGCAATGATGCTGTAGACTAGAGCTTCGGTCCCTGTGGAGCTTGACTTGACACAGCGCTACCGCGGACGTGCTGATAGTGTACAATCCTGAGTGCGTCAAACCGTGCTATCTCTCTACAGATATCCACCATGAATCACAGCAGAAGTCACACCGAGTCATGTAGAATAGATTAAAAGACAAGCGACTGGCACCTCGGATGTCTGGAGGTTTTCTTTTGCTTGTTCCTCTGCCGGTACTTCAGCATCTTTCCATGATAAACCAAAGTCAGTGCAGCCCTCTAAGTTCCATGGATAGATGTTTGCAGGTCCGCCTGTCCAAAATGAATCACTCCTGTTCATGTTTTTATCCTTTCAGCCACGTGAAATAAGACAGAGAGAAGACCAGTGTTGCCCTGAGGAGAGCCTGCAGAGCCTAAGCGCTGAGCAACCTGTCTGTACTATACTTCAAAGTTTTATAGAAAGCAGAAAAATAAAAGCTGCAGGACAGAAAATATAAGAGGGAAAAACGCAAACTAAAGAGAGAACAGCTCATCATCCTGCAGCAATTAAAGAAGCAGGAGCCAAGCAGAATGGTATCAATTATGTAGCAGGGTTGTCAGCGTCCAATGGGGTGATGCACGGCAATTTGCAAAATACACATTTCAACTGTATATTTAATCCGGAAGATATGAGGAGCTTTCCGTTCCATAAAGAAAACATGAATTTGAAAAAAAAAAAAAGCTGCTGGCTTGTTAGTTTGCTGGAATGCTGAACATGCAGGAGTGTAAAGTGGCTCCCGCTGATGCCGATGAAATGCTGAATAAATGTTTGACTCTGTGCCCTGCGTGGTGTTGTACATGGCAAACACAGCGAGCTGACTGCCAAATTAGATCTCAAGACTTGTCAACAAAAACACAGCCGTGTCATGTGCTTCTAAAAGTCTCTGTTGACAGAATGTAAAAACTAAAATGACCCTAGCTGCTGGCACTGAGTGTATTTGCTGAGTATTGTTTTGAGTTTATCATTTGAATGTACTGCTCAACTTTTACCAAAATTCTTTCATGTTTATGACTTTTTAGTAAGTATATTTTATCACATATCTGACTTAAAAACACACCTGTATGCCAGTGTCAGGCAACAATGGCACAGTTGTTTCCAACAATGGCAAAACAGTCATTTTGTAGTTATTGTTAATGTTATTTAAGAGTTTGTAACTTCCTGGAAAATGATAATGACTTATCGTTATCTTCTTACTGTTTATGACGCTTCCAAGGATGTTTAAAAAGCAGGATGCTGCCAGAGTAGATGACTTCTGGGGACCAGGCCTTACGGATTATTGTACAAAAACATAAAACAACTGTATTCCCAGATTTGGATTGAGCTGGATCAGATTTTTTATAGAGGAAGCATTTCCTGCTGTCCTCCATCTGCTCTGCCTTAGCAACAAGTGAAGCAGGTCTATGCACAGCCTCTTGAGAATGATGGAGGTGAATTACAGCATGGAGGTGATTTAATTAGTGTGTCCTAATGGACAGATACATTGTAACTTTGCTGCTAAAGTCACTGTTGCTCATTTAAGATGGCGTTAGCTTGGTTAGCTTTCATATTTGCTAACTTAGCCCAAGGGCCCAGAAGAAAAACCCAGCAAGGAAACCAGCTCAGTACTATATCCTCCCCCTTTCATCAAACTGGACGTGTCCTTTTCTGTGACTGTGTTGTTCAATGGTAAAGGATGTAACACATAGTCAGTGCTATTGGCTACTGTAAAAGCCAATCAAAATCCATGACAAGTTGCTCTTTAGCTGCTTGGTTTTACAAGAAAGCTAATGGCACTCCACTAGCTGTTTCAACGTAAACAATGATACCATGTAATCCAAACAGAAATCACTTTCAAGACACCAAGACATCTAGATGTCTTCTGATCTTCAAACCCTCAAATTCTTCTACCGGACTGATAACACGAGCAAAACTTGCTGTAACTGAACAAAGAAATCAGTGCAAACCAACACCACAATATGATGCATAATCATTGAACAACAAAGTCTTAAATGTATGTTTTACGTAATGAATTTGAACGAAAAGGGAAAAAAAACTCATTAGTGCGTTACAGATACCCTGAGGGCAAACACCCAGAACAATATTTATTACTTTAAGCTGATAAACTGTGTATCACTGAATAAATACATAAAGACGACATAGTGTTTGGATATTACTTTTTATGATTTAGAGTGACACAGTACAAGACATTATTACCTGATTATCAAGCACGCATTTCATACAATATAATGCATTTAAGTGACAGTCACAGCTTTCTAATAAACAAGATAAATAACATTTAAATTCTAACAGTCCCTTTTCCTTTTCTTTCCCCGCCCTCACACTATCAGAGATTTTCTTTCTGATATAAATATTATAATAAAAAAAAAAAAAAGAAAGCAGACTAAACTGTTGCATAATGTGTAATCTTGAGCCTCTACCAAGCTGGTAAGAGGTGCATTGATCTTAAATCTTAGGAGATAAACTTGTTCAATGTATTGGGTTTAGATTTAGAAGCCATGACTTGGATTGGCTTTTTGTTTCTTCTAATGAATTAGAAGTTTTTGTTCTTATGATGTTGCTCTGAAGATTATTTTTTGCCAACTGAGCCTCATCTTCCTCCCTCAGCTGACTGATGGAGAGCTGCAGTTCAGGTACAGATGTGGAAACACCTCTCCTGGTTCCTTACTGATCAGATCTGATCCAGTGTCAGAGGGACAGTGGCACAGCATCCTGCTGGAGGTCAACTCCACCTCCCTGAGACTGACTCTGGACCAGCACCATCCAGCCTTCACTACCCTGACTGAGCCGTGCCGGATGTTGCGTTCCCATGGTGCTTTGCTCTTCGCTTCTTTAACTGGGGACTCTGTTCCGGAGGTCCACCATCATCCACGAAATTTCATTGGCTGCCTGGAGGGCTTGGAGCTCAACGGGGAACCAATCAGAGTGGGCGACACGGCAGAGTGGGCTGGGCCGGGGAGCAGGAGGGTGTTTGGGGTGTACCGGTGCTGCAGCAGGGCGGGAGCGTGCGACAGCAACCCCTGTGAGAACGGAGGGGTCTGTGAGGAGGACAGCAGCGGAGGTGAGTGCATTGAAGAGGTCACATGACTCAGGTTTACAGATAAGTACACCGTTATCTGTCAAGCCAATTAAATTATCTGTATCCATGTTTTTTTTTTTGTTGTTTTTTTTTTTAACTATTTAAGTCATCAGTAGGAGCCATTGACCACAAAACTAAAAGCAACACCCAGATCAGAGAAGTCTGTTTGTCTGATGTTTTTGGTCTTTTTATAGAAACACCAGCCTAACGCTTTAAAAGGGGGAGTGATTACAGAGCAATATTCTTCAAGATTCTCAGTGAGACCCCTGCAGTTCAGGTTCTTATTACACAAGGAAGGAGTAGAAAGTACCACTGCAGCATCTTTTAAAGCTGCAGTACATCCTCTCAGTCAGGGACAAGCCACGTCTGCCATGAAAGATTAGTTTGGCCTGAAATCCTTATCAGACCCTGCCTGCTTTATTACCCTTTTCAGTTATCACTAATTAGCCAAATGCATCAACACAAAAGATTGTGTTTTGAATCTTGTGGGAGAGGATGGGTTATTTTCTTTCCACATTATGTGTCACAAAAGAGTATGTGTGGAGGCGTATAATAGCAGCTGATAAGCACACCTACAATATTACAGATAGAAGACCAGGAGCTTTAAAATAATATTATTCTCACGAATCTCTGTGAGACTGTGATGTAGAGTGCAGGTAATATGTTCCTCTCTCTCCATGGAGCTGGATATAAAGCCAAACATAAAGCTGTGAAGAAGATACAGATCTCTGAGCTCTGGGAGGGCAGTGTAAACAAACAAACCCTATAGCTGTTATCAACAACCTGCCGTCTGCTGGTTTTTCTCCACCTGTTGGGTCACTGAGCTGGACTATTCTGTACAAAAAGTAAATGTCTACTGTGGGCCTGGTGGACACAGGACCGAAGATTACAGTCAGGTATTACTTTTCTCACGACTTTATTCAACATCACATCAAATCATATTTCAGTGATGCTTCAGGCACAGATTCTGGAATGTGATGCTGAACAACAAGTAAACACTATTTCCCAAAAGAGTCTGCCCGGTCAGGCAAATGTAATCAGACAGGCAGCAAAAACAGTGACGGCTGTGGATGTTTGTTTCTTTTTACTCCAGAAGACAAAGTCGATCCCCTGCTGTTTAACTGAAAATCGAAGTTACAAAATAGATGTAGACAGCAACTTGGGTTTTTTTTTTTTTACTCCCATCTTTATAACAGTCGAGGCCTCGTTAAAAAAAGGGTCACTTACTTGCTTTTGCTCTTTTCAACCAGGAAATGGAGCTGACTCTGATGTCGTGTTTTTGGTCTGGGCTGTAAGAGAGAAATGAAGCAGATTCCATGTTACTGTTCAAGTCATGGATGATTTAAGTCAGGTTGAGCAAGTCGATTTACTGCAAGGTTTGCGGGTCATTCCCAGCCCCTGATGTTAAGTATAACAATATTGAAATAGCCAGTCATTTGGTGGTACAGTAGTAAAGTTACTTTTATTTCAACAAAAAAATGTAAGTTCTACTGATGTTACTCAACAACCAGAAGTTACTTTGAGGTTCCATTTACTTTTTTCAGTTGGTGCTTTCATATGTCTTCCATCCCCTGTAACAACATGAGAATGAGAGTCATGTCTCCTCTTCAGAAAGCAAGTGTTGCATTGCATTCTGGTCCATTTCAACAAAGTGATGTTTAAGATGTTACCTCGTTTTTTGACCAGTTATCCACGAGAAAAACAACAAAACTGACTGTTAAAAGTTTTTATGGTGGGATTTTTCCCTTTAAATATCCCACTCTGGTGTTCTCTGGGTGGATCAGGTTGACCTTTGCTTTGATTATTTACTGCCTGTAGGGGAAACTGACTGTGGCTTTGATCAGTAGCTCTTGTCTCAGACGTCTGAGTGTGTTTTATTTACTCTGCAGAGCCGCGCTGCAGGTGTGCAGGACTCTTCCACGGCACCCGCTGCGAGCTGCCCGACAACCCGTGTGCCTCCCAGCCATGTGCCCACGGCAGAGTGTGTATACCCAAACCCCAAGGTTACATGTGCAACTGCTCGCTGGACAACGCTGAAGCAAGGTAAAAGCACACACATACAGAAACACACACACACTTTAGCATTTTTTATATACTCTTTACCTACATGCAGGAGTTTTCAATCCATCGAAATTGTGTGCGGTGTAAAGCTTTCTCCAAAAGCTGTGTTTACTGTTAAACTTTGATTAGTTTGGTTTCACTAAAGAGTTATTCCAAATGCTGTTTTTCGAAGCTTTTACAGAAGATTCAAATAATGGAATGAATCAGAGAGTACGAGGGAAAGTCAGCATACCAGACTAACTTAATGTGACAATTTAAAACATTACCTTGTCCATGAACATTTCTGTTTGAGTCATGTCAGATACATTTTCATCATCATTTCCAATGTCAGCATCACTTTGGCCTCTGGTAGCATGTGATTGGTGTTTTGCAGGTTTCTCTGAGGGAAACTATAGTTAATAACAAATTGCATTTTTTCCCCAGCTCTGACGGTGTTTTCTCGCAGTAATAATAACACAGTGCCCCTTCAAGCTGGTTGGGCTTTGTTTCCAGTTCATTTCTTCATGACACATAATTTGTGCTGACTGAAAATGATTGCTCCGCGCAGCACTTGAACAAAACACCACATGTACTAGCAGCATCTAAACAATACAGAACCATATAAACATATTTTACAGCATTTGTAGTTACTGACTCAAATTGGAAAATGTACGATAAATGGACCCACCCGTGCAGCTTTAAGTAGGTTAAATTAAAGTTTGCCAGAGCACCTTTGCTGTTTGATGAAGGCTTTCCTGCCACTTTGTATCATGTAGCACTCCAGCACAAAATGGAGTGCAGCCCCTGCCATTGCCAATAAAACTGTCTCTATAGAGGAGGTGCACTGTGAACAGCACATTAAGAGGGCTTCAGTGCTCTGTCTTTGGGGTGTAGCACTGAGTGAAGGTCGCCTAAAGCCCAGCACACAATCACTGAAGATTGACACATTAAACTGGAGAAAACACATTTTGGGCTGAGTTTATTCTTGTACAGTGTGAGTGAAACGTGAGCTGTTACACCATCTATGAAGACAGCTGGGTTGATTAAAATCGGAGCATATCACTTCTGGTGTGCTGCTTCATTCTGTTAAACTGGAATAAGGTCTAGACCTCCTTGTTTTACCAGATGGCAAAAAGATGTACAATTTTTATTATAGTTGGTTAAAATAAAATGGACCTCACAGGCATGAAAGTCCGAACTTGGCGAGGTATGGCCACCTTAACTTGAGGTAGATAAATGAGCGTGATTGGTTCTGACTTTGGCCATGTGACCATTATAATTGTGTCATGAACATTTTTCTTGACCTACAATAAAGGTGTACAATTCTGACTTATCATTAAGATACAATTAAATGTTATAAAGTCATTTTGACAGCAGGGAATTACTACCAAAGTGATTGTGGGAGTTTAAGGTTGCAAAAGTAATTCAGTAGTTCGATCAACCTTGAAGCTAGCACTGCTCAATATGAGCTAACTTGCTGCCAGGAGCAAAACCCAGCAAGAAAACCACCTACATTTTGTCACTCCCTATCATCAAACTGGCCTCCATCAGTTGGAGGCTGTGTTCAGTCCCAGTGATGCTGGGATTTTTACATATACTTATTTTATTTTAACCTACGTTAAGTTAAACTGTACATCTTTCAGCAGTCTGTCATAGGAAACAAGGTACACCTTTTCCAGTGTAACGCATCAGAAGTGATATGCTCCTATTTTAGGAGGATATGCTCTAGCTAATTAGCTTGATACTCACTTTCACATTTTGTACACTGAATTGATAATCACGCATAAAGAGAAGATTAACAGGTGAAGATTAATACGTAAAGAAGATAAATACAGAAGTCTCCAACCAGTCTCCTGTGCTTAAACAGATTAATTTCACCCACAGATTCATAAGTAGACACACAGAGGTATTATCATGATTCCAACAAGGCCAACTAAATACAAAGGTCCATCAGCACAACCGTCATTATATGCTGTATTACTTCCATTGAAGTACATGCTTGTATTCTGGAAAAGAAAACACGTGTGGCCTTGAATTTGCACGCGTATGTGATTGGATGCCTGCTCTAACACACACTCACACACTCACACACACACACTTAATTCATCAACCTACAACCAGCACATTGTATTCCACTCACACCATCTTTTGCTGACAAACAGAACAGTCACGTTCAAATGAAATCACTGCAGCATTTGCATATTCGTCCTTTCATCAAGGCCGCCTGTGGAATTGCGTCTCTCCTTGCGGGTATTAACAGCGGTCCGCGTTCCAGGTATTTTTCTGATTAACTCAGTGAATGAAAAATGACCACCAGTGGATCATAATTGCAGGAAGTAGGAGTGTGCGTCATGGCTTGCAAAGCATACAGATAGACGTTTCATCATGCTGTGAAGGTTTTCTGGTGCTGTCTGATAATTACTTTAATAGTCACATTGATTGGCAAAAAATATTTGTGTGTTGATAGAACAGTAATCCATTATGATAGAAAGAAAAATACAGGCCTTACAACGTATTTTATCAAAAAACTTTTCTCTGCTCCAAAGCTGGAATTCTTGTCCATGAAACAAACTGAAAGCTGCATTTTATTCAGTAACTGCTGGAATGTACATTTAGTTCTGTACAACAAGGGAATTCAGCACCTGAGAAATGACTGGGTGAAGTCGAACAACGGGCAGTTTTATGTAAAACAAAATGATAGGTTTTGTCAGTATCACAGTAGCAGCACTTAGCAATCAGAGCTCTGCCAGTGGGTCCTCAGGGTGGTGTTTTATGTCTGGGCCTGGAAGATGGAGGTATGCAGTGAAGCTTCCAGTATCATCTTCCCAATTCAACCTTCAATCCCTGGCCAAGATGGCAGACTTTGTGCCGCTCAACACTGTAGCACTCTTGTTAACACTCCATATTCTCAGTCCACAGCAATTTGGACATAAACACTAACTGATTAGAGGGAAACTGGCGGATTTTTGTCCACAATCAAAACGATTCCATGAGTCCAAGTGACTGAAAAAAGGACTCATGCACTCCATCTTGGGAAAGTTTATAACTTTTTGTCTCTTCAACTTAATTTTCATGTCGTCTGAGAAAAAATTCCACTAGCTTAAGGCCATTTAAAGCTATTTCAAAATTCATGGATGGAGTTTGAGTCATTTAGCATCATATTCAATATGAACCTGTATGAGAGGTGCAATACAAATAAACAAACAATGTTCATTGTATGAGAGTTAACATGAAAAACAAGTGTTTAATGAGTATCTTACTTTAAATGTCAACATGCAAACTGTATGCATGATAGTAAGTTAAAATGTTTAATATTACATACTGATTTTTAGTATGTTGACATGCTAAAGCTATCATGCTTACACAACAAATACTACATCCTTCCTATCTTCAATTAAAAGAAGCATTTAGAGCAGAGCAGCAACACTGCCATCCACCAAATAACCTTACCTTTCATGCAAACTATAAAAGTCACATAATCACATCACATAACATCCTAAATCCAACATCCTTTCCTTCAATAGATGCCACAATCAGGTTGAAGTCTGCTCACCCAATCCGTGTCCTGGAGGCTATGACTGTAAAGTAACAGATGGCTTGATCCACTGCGACCCGCTGCCTCAGGTGAGTCAGAACAATGTTATGAAATAATTTACAGTTCACAGTTTTTGAGACGACTGTCGATGGAAATGACAGGTCACATCCAGAGGTATCTTAAGTTACACTCAACCCATCATTTGTCCTGTCTACCCTTCAGGTATCTCCTATGATTGGCTATATGGAAATTATGGAGATCAGTGTCAGCGTGCTGGGATTACTCTTCTTGGTCGGCATCTTCATTTGCATCAGGAAACGTTACGTTCAGCAGAAGAAGAAAAAGCCTGTCTGTGTCCAGGACTCCAATGGGTAAGTTTCTGTGTCTAAAAAAGAAGTTCAGGAGTCCTGAAACTTATTCCATCAGTCCAGGTGCTATGTCTTAAGACAAAAAACTACAAGTGTACAAAGTGTTAAAACAACTTTTCAGGAGATTCTGAATTAGCAGAAGCTGTACTGTACCTCTCCTGACCTTATGCTCTGTGTATCATTATAAAACCTTTGTGCATCCAGTGGACATCCAGGAGGGAAGTACCCAGCTGAAAGAACCCTGTTGAGAATTTTAATCCATCAGAAACAGAATTTCTTCAATTATACAACTGTCAAGTTGAACGGGGATCTCAGAAGTAACTCTTGGAAACATGTTTTACTTGCAGCTCAGCAGACTAGAAACTGATCTTACAAAAGTTTCACCATTCTCCTCTGACATCTAGTCATCACGTTTCTGCACAAAGTTTATCAACACTGATATAACAAACTGTCGTTGATTAAATAAAGAAGCTATTAAGTAGATAAGGCAGGAATCTGTGTATCTGTAATTCCTCCATTAAGATGAATAAACAGCTGCTTTTTTCACACTCACAGCTACTTCCAGCCCAGTCTGGCCAAGAGCCTCAAAGCCGATAACCAGGAAGTCAACCCCATAGAGATGACCTCATTGGTCAATGACCTTGATCACTCGCCCTTCAGGTCGCTTAGGCCACGAAGCCAGATCAGTTCTTCAATAAGTGGGGTTTCCTCTCAGAAGACGCAGGGGCCCGTTGTGTGCAGCGTTGCCCCCAACCTCCCTGCCAGGCCACCGTCCAGCTCCGACAACGACTCCATCAGGAAGAACCACTGGGACATGGACTATGAAGGTGTGTATTCATGTGTTTTTTATGAATTATGACAGAGCAAATGTAGTTATCCAAACTAGTTTTGTGTAAGAAAAAACTTATATGTTTGGTTACTTTCTTTGTGTTGCCATTTACGTAATTCAGCCATAGATGCACCATTCGGATGGGCCACAGGCCAAAACCAAACACCTATTGTATTGTCTTGCCCTTTGATCCCAACTTCCTAATGCAAAGTGTCTGGAATTTTAAGAAAAATAATAATTAGGGATCCTACATATTTTAAGAACAATTTACCTCACAACCATCGATGATTTGTATTATAACTTTTTGTAAAGGTCACTATTTGTTCATGGGAGCCAAAATTAATCTTATGGCGGACAAACTTTGGCCCATGGGCCACACTTTGGGCAGCTCTGAGCTGACAAATAATCAGCTGGGTCAATATATTGCTCGACTTTATCTCCGATTATCTATATTTGTGTAAAGAATGTGTGTTTATGTTAGTCAGTTATGAAAAAAACATCTAAATTGTTTTTAATCATAATCAAACTCTCAATATTAAATATCTATCATAAAACTTTACACAGATACCAACAACACTGCATTCAAATGACCACTCATACGGCCATCATTCAAACTGCGACTGCAACTTTTAAATATATAAAATAAAATGTCACCAAGTAGAGAAATATCCTCTTACATTTTGAGGTTAAAGCAAACTCATCACTGTCACCCACAACACTATGTGATTGGTTACAGGTTGCAAATAATATGCTATCAACACCAAACAACAGAGTGGAAGTATGAACTCAAGTAAAGTACATCAATTTTGTACTGAAGGAAAGTAATTCGGTAAACTTGGTGTTGACATTTAGAATAACCAGTGAATAAATGTAACAAAGAGTTAAATTTTTATTGCAAATGTATTCCAAAAATCTGTCTCCTTGATTACTAATCATAGGTATCGTCCCTGAAATAAATATATCAGTCGATCCACCACTTTTCACTTTATAATTCTTCCATCATGAACAAGACTAACCGGTCATATATTGCATGTATTTTTAATTTAAGGCGTCTTTGTCAGCTGTAAGTGGCGCAGCTAATTTCAAGGCAATGGTAAAAAATGATCTAATTGCAGCACTCATCACAGAATCAGCGGGGAAAATGTCAACTGCACTGAAGGGAAAAAAGTACATAAGCGGTAAACTAAATCACCTCGACATTCTCTGTCATGCTACAGAGCCACACTCACACAAAAAGGTCAGGACAGGCTGAATTATTCAGTCATTCAAGGTCATTGTAAACAAGCATTTTAATTGCCATGTGGAGTTGTGCATCATGGGAAACACGGGGCTGCCTGTAGAGTCGTCTGTCAACACACGATGCTGATTAAAATCTGGAAGATGAAACATTCATAGACGAGGCTGATTGGATGCGATAACATCAGGAAACAACACCGGGATGTTTCATCTCTCAGCTCGTCTTTGTCACTTTCTCCTCCTGCGATTGATTCTCTCCTCTTCTATCTATTTCTCCTCTCTTTTTTCTTGGTTGACTGTCAATAATGTATTCCATCTTGTTCTATATAATAACCTCCCTCATTCACCGTCATCATGTGTTTTTTCCTCCTGTCTCCCTCTCCAAATATTTACATGTTTTGTTTTGTTTTTGTTTTTTTTACTTTCTCACCCCTTCTCTTAATTTCGGCTACAACCAACAAATTATTTTCATTAATGATTAATCTGCCAATTACTTTCTTGATTAATTGATTGTTTACTCAATAAAATGTGAAAAACAGGTTGATCAGTCTTTCTCAAAGCCCAAAATGACGTCCTCAAATATCTTTTGTCTACGACCCAAAGATATTTCATTTACAGTCACAGAGCTTTGAAACTAGTAAATAATCACATTAAAGGATCTGGAATCAGATAGGTTTTAGTTAATTTTCCTTAAGATCAAGGTGGCGAGTAATTTAATAGTTGACAACCACGTATCAAGTAATCACTGTAGTTCAAATTCTGAATCCCTTTCAGGTTAGTTAATGGTGTTACTGAAAAAATGACATGTGTGCGGATTATGCCTGGAGACTGAAGCAAATCAGAAACATTTTTGTGTTGGTTGAACGACAATTTTATCTGGAAAAAAATATTGTCCCTCCATAAAACACCAGCTTTTAGAAAAGGATTTGGTCTGTCCACTTAAAAGACTGCCAATAGAGTTCTTTTTTAAAAATTCAACATAAATTAAGCTTAATAATACTCATTATAAACAACATAAAGTGACGCAAGTGGGGTTTAAACACACCTATTTTCTGCTCTTCTCGGCTCGTAGTAAATGGTCCTATGATAAACATTAAGAGCTATCAAAACAGAGACAGCAGGTTTGCTTCGTCTCAGCGATGTAAGAAGTTTACCTTAATGTCACTGGCTGAATAACAAAAGAACAAAACAAAGTGTCTTAATGACAGAAAAAGAGAAGCACCTACATGGGCTGCTCTCAGCTACTGTTTATGCATCATTACTACATGTGGATGTGGGCCCAGGTTAAACTATTTATTTTTTACTTTTGGGTAACATTTTTGTGCATGAATCATAACCACAAGCAGAGACACAAGTAGCTTTGAATATTAATTTAGGGGCGCAGATTCAGCTGATGATCTTGAACACCTTTGATAAGGTGTCATTTATCACATTTATCATCAAATTTACGAAATTAGCAGGGACTGTAAAAGTATTTGACTTCATTTATGTGTGCTTGTCTGTATCTGTTTTTCCTCTGTTGTACCCTCCGTCCCTTTGTCTCTCTTCGTTTATCTCTCCTCTATCTCCCTCTGGTCTATTTGTCTCATTCTCCTTCCTTCTATCACTTGATTTCTTTCTCCTCTTCTGTTCTTCTGTCATGACTCTCTCTTCCCTCTCTCTGTCCTCCTTGCCTTCTGTCTCTCTCTCATTTATTTCTTTTTTCTCATGTAAGAAATCAATTCAGCTGAGCCGTGACTCATACATCCACTGCTATGTTCTCGAGACAGATGAAAAGAGGCAGATCAGACATCGGTCATGCCATCGCTCCCCAGGCAACGCCTGCCTGACAGGTCGTTCATCTGCTTGACCTTATCACAGAGAATAAAGGACGCATTCCTGTAGATCCTCACTTGTTATCCAGCTTGTTGTTAAGAGGGGACGGAGGCTGAATCTGCTACACTTATATGCTTTAGTTATCCCTGTGACCCTACACCTAAATCTTCTATGGCTTCCCTTGAACGCACTTGACACGTTTAGTGGACAGTTCAGGCGATTCTCAGGTCGATAAGGTTACAGATTCTGGAGTCAAGAAAGTATCTCTCTACAAAACAATTGCATGGTGAAGTAAAATGGTGATGAAATAACCAATCACAGAGGCCCATCAAACTGTCAGCCATAATGAAACAGTTTATGGCTATCAAATGCTGTGATGGTAAAATGAAATGCTGCTAGAGAGAGAGAGCTGATAAAAGGAAACGTAGGAGCACAAAATAAGGTTTAGTTTTGTTTTACTGAAGGAATACATCTGTAGAAGATATTACTTTTTATATAAAAACAGTCAACATTTAAATATGTATAGCTTTGCCACTGCATTCAACAACTCCATTAAGTGGCTTTTTCCTAAACCCTTCAAAACAGAAGAGGTGCATACTTGCAAATTCACAGCCGCATTCACTGCAATTATAAAATACTTTAAAATGATGAGAAGTGTTAAAAGATAAAAAATGTTGTAGGGGTTGAATTATAAATGTCCACCATTGAGACAAATATGTGACAGCCTTTGGTTTTGGACTGTTGGTTGGACAAAGAAAGCAACTTAAAGGTGTCACTTTGGCTCTTGGAAATTATGAGATTTTTCAGAACTTTTTGACATTTTATTGCCAAAACTGTGGCATGAAATAATTGAAGATAAAAAACTATTCATTTGTTTCAGGCCCAACATTAACACCAAATAATGGTGTGACAATAATTGTGTCCTTGGTTAGCCCCTGAACTTTTCAACCTTCATGACTATAAAAAAAAGAACATTTTATTAACAAATCATGACTTTAAATATCTTTTGAGATTGGTGATTTTAAATGCCCATTTCCTCAATTGTATGTCCCTGGTTCTCTTTCCAGCTCAGCAGCCAAGCAAAACTGAAGTGAACCAAAGCTGCTGTGATAAATGCATGCTGAGGTTAAGTTCGATACAAATTATGATTTTTGTTTTCCCTTTAATGCACCGTTCAGTTGATTAATTGAAGGCAGCAGCCCAGAGACTGCAAACATTCATCATATAAGTTAAATGCAATGACCATAACAAATACAAACATTGTATTTGCATAGTAGACTATATATTCACATGTTGTCAACAGTCATGTTGCTTTGAATTAATTTCAGGACATTATATTCCCGCTTGGACTTGAGTTTGAAAAAAATCATGGACAAAGTAATTTTTCCATTCATTGTTTATATTTCGGCCCGAGGCGGTGACTAAGTCCTCTGTTCTCTGCAGCTTCAGAAAAAGAGCAGCTCTGTTTGTTTTACTATTTACTGAGCTGTGCAAACTATAAAAAATATGACTGAATCTTAAGTCTGCAAAGGTGTGTAGGATTAAAAAGACAGGGTCAGACTTTTTTTTTTTTTATCATTCCTCCTGTGCATGTTGGGCCCCGAGAAGATACCTGTTCTAATCAGATTCCGATCTACAATCCTCATTATGTCCAAAACTACATTATAACCTGCAGACAAAGATCATATTTAATCTGTCCTTCAAGTTCCCAAAGGACTCATGTCATTTAACAACAACAAAATAGAGCTGCTCTTTTTCTCCTAGAATTGTTCGTAGGGTGGAAATAAGAAGCAAAGAATGAGAGTCTGAGCTAAATGTTCAATCTTTTTGAAGTGCATTAAGTCTACAGAGGGAGATTTAAAGATTCAGCCAGGAAACATCTTCACCATCACTCTGCCTTCCCCCTTTCCCTCTCAATTGTTCTATATACCTAATTTACCTTCCCTCGTGTTGCCTGCCCGTCTCTCCCTTTGACCTCTGTCTCTCTCACACTCTTTATCATTCACTCCATCTTTCACTTTTTTCTCTGCTCTTGAATCTGTTCCTCACACTTTTTGTCCCCACCTTGTAGTCTCTTGATTTTTTTCTCTTCTCCTCCACCATCCCTCCCTTCCTCCCTCCCTCTCTCCTAAGCAGATCTCTCTTGTG
The DNA here is from genome assembly GCF_900880675.1 of Sparus aurata. Taxonomy (NCBI): domain Eukaryota; kingdom Metazoa; phylum Chordata; class Actinopteri; order Spariformes; family Sparidae; genus Sparus; species Sparus aurata. The sequence continues at coordinate 5,226,337 of NC_044204.1, read as the reverse complement.
TTTCTCATCTTCTTTACAGTCTCCCCTCCACCACTTTGTCCCATTTTCTGTCTTTCTTTCACAAAACAAGCAGCTGGGAGTCTGCTTAGTATTCTCAGTAACTCGAGTGACAGCAGGAGACTTTTTTTATTTTGTTTGAACAAACTGTATAATGTGCCTGCCTCCTTAGTTTCAATTTTGGGGATAAAGTGCAGGAATACAAAGAGGTAATCCTCAAGAATCCTCATTTTGTTTTCCGATTTTTCTTCCCATCTTTACTGCTAAGCACTCGTCGCTCCAGGGTGTTCCCTGTCAGTCACACAGCGTGAGCTCAGCTGCTACACCTTCCTCCTTTGGATTTATGTTCATTATATCGAATGCTTTATTGTTATTACAATTACTGAAGCGAGCATGGCTGGTGCAATACGTGATTTTCTGAACTGATAAAAAAGTCTGTACACAATCAGCCATACAATAACTTTGCCTAATTTAAATACAGTTGAAACTGTAAAAAAGATTTCAGTTCATCAGTATCTTTGAAATGTGTTTATTTTGTATTATTATTATTATTATAAAACAATTGTAAATTATTATTATTACTACACTTAAAACCATCAGACTTAGTTGTATTCATCCCTGTGTTTTTGTAGTATGGCATGTGAAAATGGATGGAAAATGGAAACAGTGTTACCCAAAAATACTCCCTTTCATTTTCGTTGTCTTTTATTTATTTTTTAAAAAGGTAAAGTGCTTAAATGGAGATAGTAACATCTACTGAATAACTTACTGAATAACACAGCAAACATTTAAGTCACATGTCTGATCAGTTGTTTCCACTTCTAGAAGAAGACAAAAAGTTATGTCCATTATCAACGTCTTACCCAATATCCCATAAAATTCTCATTCCCAGATTCATTTCTACATCTCTAGATGGCACCTCTACTGCTTCTACTCTGTTTATTACAGCCACACATAACCTCTACACAACCAACTTCGGACAAAACTCCAATTTGCGTTGCCTAGTTTATTGTCTCCAAACCTAATTTGCATTATTTTTCGTGACATTTCAAAAGTTTGCTTCAAATCTGCTGGACAGTTAAATGGAAACAGAGCTTAGTTGTGTATGACCAAAAGTTCAAGCCCCCAAGGGATTTAAATTTGCAATAATTCAAACCAAGGGGCAAAACCAAGGGGCAAAGTGTAGAAGCTACAATAAGTGAATGTAAAAGAAATAGTCACCATAATTCGGTTTAAATCAGTTATCAAGAGGTTGCAGCGAATTGTTCTGTCTTTTTGTGACATTTCACCAAGTCAAAGTACCAACAATATGTTTACTGTTTTCTTCAATATGCATTGAGCACACTGTTTGACACCCTTTACGCAATTGTAAATAAAAAATGTGGTGGGTAACACTCTGAAAGGGAAAATCTGAATAACTGAAGTTTGAATCACTGCAAGGTCGTCAAAAAGCTCAATCGTCAAACTCAGAAAAACAACTCTCCTGCCTCTCACCTGCCACACAATCCTCCCGTTGTTAAACCTGCAGGTCATCAAATGGGTGTAACTTATTATTCAGTATTATCACATAGAAAAGGACAAGATTTATCATTAAATAACAGTTTCAAGGTTGGGGAAAATATGTGATTAAGTGCAAAGAGCAGACACGCAGGGAGGTACAAAAGCTGGAGGAGCTTATTATCAAGGTTGCCCTTGAATTGTCAGTGTTCGTTGATTATTGCTCTGATCATCTAAGAAGAGATTATTCTGCTCATTAGAAGTCCGGATCAGTCTTGTGTCTGTAATATTAAACTGACGTGCTTCCCCCTGACTTTAGGACGCTGAGCTTTCTTTAGACATCCCCTCTCCTCCTGTTCCACTAATCGAACCCAGAGCACTTCAAATCCACAGTGAAGGATTAAATATGCAAATAATCAAATCTTATTCAAACCCCCCGACTTGCACAAATCCGTCCTGAACATTCCACACAGCCTTGACTGTCCTAGTGTTTATTAATATTAATCTATCGGTGACATTAAGTGCTGATTAGAGTTGTTTGTCCGGTCTGAAAGCTGAAAAGTAAAGTTCTTACTCTGATTAGTGTAGACACTGGCATTTAGACATTTATATGTCTAATTTTAAGCATGGGGGGCTGCTTTTCCTAAGATGCTTTCTTTGCTTTACAAGTTGTGCTTTACAAGTTGTGCAAGGGTGATAACAAAACAATAATAATAATTATAGTCAATATACAAACTGGCAGATATGAGCTCATTGAAGATAAGGTCATATCATATGGACACATAGCCCTAACACTTCACCCTATCCTAACAAGAATCGGGACACCTAGACATGAATGCACACATCGGAGGGATGGGAGAAGTGGTATGGGCAAGGGGTGTGTTGGGATTGGTACTTCTTGGCCTCCAGAAAGGAATGATACGGTTATTTTCCAACTGTGAAATAATCAGCAACTAGTAGACCTAAATAATGTATCGGGATGAACCACTCTGATGTTTTTTTCTGTCCTCTCATCTCAGTCTATCCTGCAGACCCTGACTACTATGGCCGCCCTGCAGGCCAGGAGTTCCCCCAGTTTGACATCGTAGAAGACACCTACTCCACCTCTACCATGGAGTCCCGGAGAAACTCTCGATTTGGTGGCTTCCCGTTCCCACTGGACCGCTGTGACCGCCGTGCCCCTCTACCCCCCTGCTACAGCAACCAGAACCTGGACGACTTCCTGGGTCCAGACGGGCTTCCTCTTCCCAGCTCCCAGTGCCCCAACGAGTACACCGCAATCAGCTACTACCCCACCCAGCACACCCGCAGCCTGGACAACGTCTCAGGAGGCTACAAGAGACTCAGCATGCGTCTGAGCGTGGCTATGCCATCGTATGCAGAACAGGCCAGCCCACCGCCGGCGCCAAACCCTGCCCAGCCTCAAACGAGGCCAGCAGGGCAGAACCCACGCAGCTACGACGGGTCGAGCATGGTGGAGAGCGATTATGGGAGCTGTGAAGAGGTGATGTTTTAAGACACAGTATTGGTTAAAAGCCTTTTTTTTGGCTATTTACGTCCATTCCAATGATTGCATGGAGAACTAAACTGTAGAAGTACATACAACCCTGTCTTCTACTCCAATCTAAGGCAGCTTTGTGTATAAGCACACTTCTCAGATGGGACTTTTTTAAACTAACAGCAGCTCAGCAGTCTCTGACTGTGAGATCTGAGTCTGTGTTCTCCACTCTGATAGAGATTAAAACACCACATGAAACAATAGTTCAGATGTCTTTCACTTGTTTGACCTGCTAAATTGGTGTAGTCCTGCTGTGCCACACTAGACGGGGGTAATTCAGGACTCCTTTGTTACCGCCACAGAAGTTCATCCCTTTGTCAAAGAGAAGCTGCCAAGAGCACTCGTTAACGTTAAGGTCATATTTAGACATGTTGCACAGTATTTCACCGTGGAGGGTTTCAAAATGAAAAAGGAGGCGAAACTCAAGACTTTTTCAACGTGGGAGAAAGTGACTAAGAAGAGGAATCTGCTTCTGAAACATGTCCATACAACTGTATCTCCTGGATTTCACTTCTTAAACGCTCACGTCAAACAAGCCAATGCTCTAAAACCATCAGTTTCTGGCAAACTTTGATAACAGTATGTTTACTATGCAGTGTGTGATGTGATTGAATGTGCAACAGCAGACATGAGAAAAACTGTTTCCATGACAGTGGCCTGCATGACATTAAGACAACAATGCTCATTCAGAAATGCCTTTCTGATGAAATCCTGATAAAGAGCTTTGATGAGGACTGTTGCATTGTATGAAAAGTAAATCACCAGCAGGGTTTTATCATATCCACATTCTGCTGTGTGTTTGTGTCCATGTGAAATGTATTTGCTCGTCAAAGAACTGCAAAAATTCAAAAAAAAAAAAACACACAGATTTGATGTGTGTCCAATGTTGGCCCACTATTTCAGTTCTGAAACATATTAAAAATGACATTTCACGTAGGATAAACATTTCACTGAACTCTTAATCTGCTTAGTATTGCTGTTGTTTATTGTTGCTGTCTGTTAGAATGAAGGGGGCTGGATCCCCATAAAGAACAAAAAAAAGATGAAAGCCATAAACAAGACAGACGAGGTGATGTTAGACGTGAATGTGATGTATTTGAACTTTTAGTGTTGTTAGTGCTGTTCCCATACTGTTAATTCTGTAGATTATGAAATGTGGATTTTTATCAGTGTGAACTAGATTACAGTATTTTCTTTGGAGGAGACGTTAGTGTTTGTGATCAAGTTCAGCTCTGCAGTGTTGCTGCCCTTAAAGATAAAGGGAACACTTAATGCGGGGCGGTTTCTGCAGCAGTAAAGAAATGTCTATGCAGCCGTTTTATATGGCGTAAATATGCAAGCCTGAGATAAAAGAAACGCTTGTTTTGGTCAAGAACTTGTGCAGAACACAGCATATTGAGAGGTGAATGTGTTTTACTGGATGGCAGAGACTCTGTTTAGCCTGAACAGCATTTCAAAATCAACTGTATTACAGTTAGAAGCCCCAATATTCACAATTAAATTAAACTGTAGACTACTTTCACAAGGGTTTTGGAGTTTGCCTAAAAAAAAAATTCTAAAGAAAAGCATATCACATATATATTGGTATTGGTGTACATGCTGTCATTTTTATTTAAGTTCCACATTTGTGGGATCATTTTAATAACTGTGCATGTATCGGCAAATATATCCATTTTGTTGTTTTTTTTACTGCCTGCTATCAGTACTCACATCAGCCCCAGAAAATGTGCTCCCGTCAGGCTCTAATTCTTAGTAGTTGTAAAGTAATTTCTGCACATTGACTATTCATTTCAGCTCTTATCTCTTATTTATCGTTTGAGCGATTAAATCGTTAATTCGATAAAAGTCCAAAGAAATTGAAAAATGTATTCCATGACTTGCTCCAAAATTCTGTATTTTAGGATTATGAGTATGAAAAGTTTGATGTAAATAAGGAAAACAATATAAAACATTTGAGAAACTGATATCAACACAACATAACATAAACATAATGTGACTTCTTAGTTTATTGTTGAGCCATGACAAATTAAAACCATCATCGATTAAAACATAATTTCAGGTCTAAAAGGATTCATGCAGTGTTTTCTGATTAACTAAACTCACTCAGGGAAAACCTACTGTGGAAGCCGTGGATTGTCCCTCTTTTAGTATTTAAACAAACACACAGTATGACAGCCACGTTGTTCGGATACAATACACGTGAGCATAACAATGACTGTCGGCGTGTGATTACACAGTCCACACAACACAAAACTTAAATCAGGTGCTTTGTGAATTCCAGTGCAGATCGACGGCCTCAGAGATCAGATCTAACAGACAAATCAGATTTTCCAGCTGTTTGGATAGTTTGTGTTTTGGCAAACGACAGAGCCCGGGGTGAATGTGTACACAGTGTTTACTGCTGCTGCCTCCATGTAAACGTGTCGGGGATGCAGATGATGCTTGTGATATCAAAGCTTGCATCAACTGAATTTTTACACGGCTCCTGGAGCCTGGGCAGATAAACAAGTCATGAGGGCGATGCTTGTACTAGAAAAAGGCATTTGTTGTAACGTGTGTGAATGGACACCAGGGCTTTCACAGAAAAAAAAAAAGGTTTTTACTGCGTTCCTGTCATTATTCTTAAAGTCCTAGCTGCCATATCTCTCATCTGGCACCATAATAAATTCATATCAAAGCACATTCTGCAAGTATGATAACATATTTAGTCGCTGCTGTTTTTACTGCAGTCGCGCTGAGCTGCTGAGCTTTGGCACCATAAAAGAAAAAGGAGAACTGAGAGAAATTAGACTTACGTTGCTTCCGCGGTACGAGCAGTATCCTGAAGTTTAACAGATTTTAGCGGTTTATCTGATGCACACAGTCCAGATCATGATGTCTGAAACAGGAAAGCATAGAGCGCATTTTACAATCACAACAAACAGGACTGAAGAAATCACGCAAGACACAATAAATACCTTATCATCCAAGAAGAGTATCCTAAAATGTAATAAAAGTCGTCAACAAAGCAACTTTTACCCAGGCTGACTAAATAGACCAACCTGCAAACATTTTCATTTTATAACTCCATTCCTGCTGTTGTCAAAGTGATCCTATTTTGGTGATCCCCATTTCAGATTTGTAACTTTTTCAATAAAATCTGAGAATGCGTCAGTAAATCCTTAACTGCCAAGGTGACATTTGCTGTGGGTTAATGTAAATGTCTATCACTGGTGTTTGAACTGTGACTGCTGTTTTGAAACCACATTTTTTCAGTCTGTTGTACAACATAAAAATGTATAATCTGCAGGTATCTGTGTTGCTGTTGTAGTTTGTGCAGAATGACTTCAGTTGAATGTAAGTTACTTTTGTTTCATTCATAAAGTTTATTTTTGTATCAATGTGGGCCTCCCCATGTTTTTCTCTGTTGTTTCTCTGTGAGAGATTTTATTAAGAGGCCGTCTTTCTGTTTTGTTTCTCAATATTGTAAAAAGAATACGAATAAAGATATTATCTTCCACGAACTGATTTAACATAGCAGACCTCTTGCTGTGTCGTGCTTTTCCAGCAGCCTTCAAAATAGACCTGGTTTTAAAAAAAGAAACACTCACAAATGTGGGTTTCGTAACTGTCTGGAAGGAAGTGAAAAAACTTCTCCAGACAGGATTAGTGTTATCAGAGGAAATCACGGGTAATTTGAATTTGCCCATGCACATCGGTGACGCAAGTCACCCAGGCAGTAAAGTCATTTTCTGGGCTAGTCTCAAACACATCAACTGAGAAATTCACTGAGGCAAACAGTTGGAAGCCTGATCAATCCGCCTTTAACAGGAAGTAGTTTACATGAAGAGAACAGCAAGCAGTACTTAGAGGCTAAGATTTTGCCGTGCAGCAGTGAGTCACGACTAAGTTGCACACAGATAATGGACTGACCCAATGAGTTTAAAGTTAAAAGCTTTAAGGTTAAAAGCTGATCTAATCGCCTGATAAATACGTTGATCTACACCCACTGATGACGATCAAGCAAAATCCAAGTCTTCAAGAGATTCTGAAAGAGATTTATACACAGTAAATGTTCCCCTCAAGTTAAATGTGAAATCATTTAGAAGACCATTCAAGTATGTTTGGAGTTTCTTGCCAATATCTCATTCACTAATTTTCTTTTCCTCACTATCTCATAATTCACTTAAACCATTACACTGATGTAAAACAGCGAGGAGATGCAGGAAATGAGCAGAAGCTGCAATAATAAATAAATAAATTAGTTCCTCCAACACATTTGTGAGTTGGAGTTGTCAAGTTCAGCTCAGGCCACATTCCTACAGAAGCTGTTTGTGTGTGTGTCTGTGTGTGTCTGTGTCTGTGTGTGTCTGTGTGTGTGTGTGAGGGAGGGGAAGAAGAAGCGGGATATGAAGGCAGGATGACACAGAGAATGCCTGAGTCTGGCAGACTGAGATTTTCTGAATACTTAAGTGTGACGGGATGAAAGATCGTGTGTTTGTGTGAAACAGAGAAACAGAAGCGAGAGATGGAGGTGTGGAGATTAAGATGAGACCGTTTGTTGTCTGAGTATTTCAGACTCTCATTACAACAGAAGCAGCCCTTATCTGACCCAGTCAGCAACTTTGTGCCTGTTACTGACACTACCTGATAAGCTGTGTGTCTTCCTGTCTGTGCGTTGGGAGGTAGCTGTAGCACACTGTATATCAAAGACGACATACACTTTCACTGCTCTAATTTCTGTTTCCTGGTGCCTGAAATACACCATCAGATGATATATTTGTGTTTATTTATTTGGGTGAACCTACTTCCCCCCCATAACTACATCCTCTCCTTCTAACCCCCTGCTTCTTGTAAGTGGCTCTCATCTTTTTCTAAATTCCTTTGAACAACCTGATACTTCCTGTTCTCAGACTCTTTTGTAGCTGCACAAATATCTGGGTCTGACATCAAGTCATCGACATTTTTAAAGAAGAAACCCTCAAACCACGCAGGTATCACAGGTAAAAAGTTCATCGTGTCGAAATTTACGTTTCACATACAACTGTAATGACTTGTTGATTAATTGATTACTTGCCATCAATTTTGATAATCATTTTGAGGAAAAATGTGCAAAGTCTCAGATGTGAATATTTTCAGGGTTGCTCTATGACAGTAGATTGAAAAAAAGACATGCAAAGATGTCGTCTTCGGCTTTGGGACACACTGATTCACATTTTTCGGACATTTTATAGAACAACAGCTAATCAGTTGATCCAGAATATTACCAACACATTATTGGATAATGACTAGTTGCAGCACTTGTTTCAGCTAAATTTTAAAGGAGGATAAATCACGACTCACGGCTAAGTTCAAAATTTTAAACTTGATGGAATAGCTCTGCACACTGAAAAAGACTACTTTTCAGTCAAATACAAACTTTTTTTGAACTGCCTTTCCCATATGTGATTGTGTTGAGAACGTCATATGAGCAGTACCTACAGTACAACCCTGAAGCACTGCTCGATCCATAGTCCAGTGCTTACATCAAAGTGTATTGTGTTCCCAGTACAGCTGTTTTTTTACAATTGGGTGCAGTTGTCACACCGCTAAAAGTTTCTGAGCAAAATTCACTTGTGAGCTTTGGAATGTTTTTTTGATTCATCAATTACAATTTTCCATAAAAATGTCATTAAATTAAACAACATTTGAAAACAGTGAAAATTGCCTGTTATAATTTCACTCAGCCCAGCCAAAAGAGACATCTTCAGAAGTCTTGAAGCTCAAAGTGAGTGGCTCCAGCTATCGCCATCTTGGTAGTACTTGACTGCATCTAAGTCCATCCAAGCCAAAAATCAAAGGTGGAGCAGAATGACACCTGGTTACTGAACTGAGTCCACCTAGCTTCAAGCTAACAAGCTAGCCACTGCTTGAAAGCTCTTGTTCACACAGATTGCAAATATCACCTTGCTTGAAATGTGGCTGATAGCAGGATCATTTGTGTTTTCTTATTATTTGTTACTCATGTCAGTTTGACTGGAGGGTTCTTCACCCCAAATAGCCAGAAAATCTGTAAGCAAGTGAGCAAAAACACTAATATAATTGATAGAAGAAATTCACCTCGCTTACAGCTGTGAGAAAGTAAGCTCTGGAGATGTCAACCAATTTCTGTATCAGGTTGTAAACATGTCCAGTGTTTCTGTCAAAATCCTGCTTGGTTGCAGCTCAACAATTAAGAAGCTGGAACCAGCCATTTTTGAGCCATGAACAGTGAATCCACTAAATCATGTAATCTATCCAATCATTGCAGTTCGATACAATGGAAATGGTAAAAAGTACAAGTTTCATTGTTCACGGTGTAGTCCATGCATCATCAGTAATGTCTGTAGTTGCAATCTTCCTTCACACAATATTTGTTCTACTCTCTCCTGTCACAGATAAGCATTAAAGGAGACATCACCTGGTTTTTTTACATATCCAGTCCCTCTTGGATCGCTTTGGGTCAATTCTTAAAACTTATTAGAAAAAAAAAAATAAAAAAAAAATCAAACATAGAGCTTGTTCTGACCCCTTTTTCATACCGCGACATTCTCACGCGAGATTATGCACGAGGTTTTGACCGGTCCGGATGTGCATTGTATTAATATGTAATGAGGCGCGCGTTGATTGGCCGCAGGAAGGACAGAGCCGGAACGGGGGGCGAGCCTGCATGCACACACAGACTCCACAACATAAACAGCCCCCTGTCATGGTGTACACACTAAATGACGAACCTTACGGAATTCAGGCATTTATGTACGAGCCAGAGTCGGAAACCGAACAGGAGAGTGAAGAGGCAGAGACGGTGGAAGAGACACGTTTACAGCAGGATGTCTCTGAATGGTAAATTCTTTGTTTTTTCCGTCTTACTTTTCACACTCGTGTTTTACCTGTAAGACATGAGTTTTAATGCTGGCGGTGACGATGTATGGCGTGAAAATGACAGAGAAATAAGCAGATTCGGCGTGCTCACTCTGGCTGAGGACGGCTGTGAGCCGATGCTTATGCAAGTAGCCTCCTGTGGTAACGTCACCACAGGAGCAGAGTCAAAATCTCGTGCTTTAGGAACGCGCACTATTGTGCGCTATTCCTGTTCGGAAAAAGAGCCATAGCGAAAAAAATAAGCCACTTTCAAACTCCAGCTTTTCAGGCAAGTTTCAACAGAGGTCCAACACCAATATGCAGGATTTAACGAGATAAATTGAGATTTCCGGGTGATGACTCCTTTAAACATCTCTTGCACTCCTACACGTTTTCCTTTCTCTCTCTCTCTCCCTCTCTCTCTCTCTCTCTCACACGCACACACACACACACACACACACACACACAAAGATGAAGTGTGTAAGGCCAGTTCCTGTCTTTAGACCCCAGCTGTGGAGCTGCTGGTCGTCTCCAATGAACTGTCAATCACTCTTTCCACCCCTGTCATTCATACACACATGCACACACACACAGTGAAAACACAGGAAATCACTGGCGTCCCACAGAAAGGGTGTTAGTATGTAAGGTGAGAAGACCACAGAAGAGGACGGAGAGCGGATCCAACACTGCATGTGTTTCTTGCATTTGTGCTCTGACAGATGTGCAGTCAGGCCTAAGACTCATCCACGTCACTGAAATTCATTAGGCCTTCCATTGCCTCGGATCACAGCTGGAGCCATGACATGACAGACAGTAAAAGCAACATCCTGCACAGCATACTGCAGTAAGTTCGTTGAGTTTTATACAACGATCCGAGAATTTAACCAGCTTTAAAGTCTTTAGTACAGTCACTGGAGGCATGCTGACAACTGTGAGCATACGTGGCATAAAAATCAGGCTGTGAAGAGATTCATAGTGTCGGTATTGTTACATTTTCTCTTCATCCCTCTGAATAAATCCGCGCACATTCAGAGGTGTTATTTTTTTAATCCCCCCAAAAATGGATTAAACCCAGAGTTAAATCTTGACAGGTTGAAACGAGGATTAGAAAAGGGAAGAAAAAAATGTGTCATATTTGTCACAATACCAAGGCGCCTCACTCTGTTTTTGCTGCAATGTTCTAACCAATATTCTATGTATTCAGCTCTCTTTTTCCTCACGCTTTTTTCACATCTGATGTATTTTTGTAAGGGCTTTAATAGCCACGATAAATCGACTAAATTAATTTGTTCAAAACATATTACTCAGGAAAACAAAGAAATAATTTCCACATAACTGTAGATAATAAGCAAGAGCACATCCTGCATCTGCTGCTCAATCAGCCTAAATCTTTGATGAACGATGGTCAGTCAGCGTGAAACATTAAATCAGTTGAAGCTCAACCATGGGCTACTCAAGTGACCATCATCTTAATCAGCTTATTGACGCTGCCGCTCTACCTCCTGACCTACAGCTGTGCACCATTTAACTGACGGATTAAAGCTTCTTTATGGATTAATAACCTGTCATTAAATTCATAAAATAAATTAAATTCTTTCATAAAATTCACTGACAAGGTCTGCAAAGGAAAGTTTGTATTCCTGCACATTGTCAGCACCAAGCCTTGTGAAATTGCTTCTGTTTACATCTTAGACCTTCATCATCGTTTGTCAAACTACTATGTCCAAGGTCAAGACTGAACCATTCTGTTCAATCTATAAACCAAAACAGAGAGGACGTACCAAAAGTGCTCTGGGTGAAATTTCGGATAGAAAATGTGGATAATCGGGTTGGGTCAATGCAAAATATTTCAAACCTGTTTGATATTGGTTTGCACAAACTGGAAACATATGTTTTATACTGTCATATTTAGATCACTCTCTACTGAAAATGACACAATATATAACCAGTGGGAAGTAGATGGTGTGTTCTCTCACCAGAAACTTTAAAGGGATAGTTCGTTTTTTTTTAAGTGGGGTCATATAAAGTACATATCTATAGTCGATCTGTTCCCTACCGTTATCACCGATCAGCGCAGCCTCAGTTTGGAGAAGTAGAGAGCTGCTCCAGCCCAGAGGCTCAGCTTTGTACTGCAGTGAACGGGGTTCAGCAAAAAAGCGAAATTAACCACCAAAAACAAGGCTCACCTAAAATTTTTTACATCAGTTCAAGTGTATGTTGTATAGGTAAAATTCACACCGCTTTACATCACGGTCAGACCACGCTTTCTTTAGGCACTACATTTTCTCAACCGCAGAACCCCCGTATCCCTACGCATTAGCGTAACTGGGCAACAGCTGATCTGCGAGCGGTGGAATACAGCGTGAGGCCCAGCTGCTGGACGAGAGGTTTACTTTCGATAAATACGAAACTTAACTCTCCGTATCCTTCTGCATTAGTGCTCATGCGTAGGGATACGGGGGTTCTGTGGTTGAGAAAATGTAGTGCCAAAAGAAAGTGCGGCCTGACAGTGATGTAAAGCGCTGTGAATTTTACCTATACAACGTATAGGTAAAATACGATCATGCGCTGATCGATGATTACGGTAGGAAACAGATCGACTATAGATATGTACTTCATATGACCCCACTTCAAAAAAAAACAAACTATCCCTTTAATTTCCCTGGCGATCTGCCTCCTGGTTTGAGGGGGATGCCAGGAGAATTTTGGCTCTTTGCAGTAAAAGAAGATAGTGTTAAACAAATAACTCCTCATTTCAACTTTATAAATCAACTGTTCCTTATACATGTAATGCTTTCAACCCATGTGACAGAAATAAAATTAGAAACAGGGTCCGTCGCTAAAAACCTGTGACGATACACAAATACATATTTTCTCCCTTTATTTATCATCATTTGCAACCCTAGACAAAACCACAACAGCAGTGAAGCTTGTAAACAGATCCACCTCCATGACAGCTAAGCGAACAACTTTCGACAAAGACAGCGTTGCAGATGAAAGCCCCAGAAAAAGCTCATATCTGAACCCTCAGTTAGGATCAGATACGTTTTCTTGGTGAGAGCAGCACATAGTGTTTACTTCCTAAAAATGAGTACAAGTTTCACAGGTAAACACTCAAGATATTGTTTTTGAGGTTATGCTAATCTTGTCTGATCCACCAGCAGCATGATCTCAGTTACCACCTTAAACAATCCCCTTCAAACACAGACAGCAGAGGGTTGGCAATGTCCAGCAAAAACTAAGACCATCAAAAAGCTTTGGGTTGCCTTTTTTTCCCCCACAAATTCAACTATTTGAGCAATAGTCTGTTGGTAGTTATAGTAAATTCTTAGTAAGTCAGCAGCTCACATCTCAGTAACTGGTTACATTATTATCATAGAGAGGGATTCATAGAGAAGGGAGGGGGATTAATGTTCCCTCTCAGATAAAACTGTGTGCTCATGCTTCAGTGTGTCCATCTCTTCTTGCACTCTCAGCATATTTATCATAATCAACGCGGCAAAAAAACTTAAAATGGAAAGCAGTAACTCCATAGATGTGTTGTACTTCTAATCACGCATGTTACACTTAAACAAATCTCTTGTGCACCCATGCTTTTGATGAGCTTATTGTATCTAATTTATCTAGTATTATATTCAGATGGCAGGTGTAGAGGCTGAGGAAGATAAGAGTCATTTTAGGAGCGTATTGTGCTTTAGGAAGACATGACTATCGCCTCTGATCTCATTGTGTAAGAAGGTGATAGAGGACGGCTGATGGCTGGTGGCTGATGCCCTGAGGGCAGAGGCAAACACCTGCGCCATAATACCTCATGGAGATTATGATGTCTTTAGGCACTGTGTTTTCACCAGCTCAGAGAAAGGATACAAGAACACTGATGAATGTTATGGGTATTTATGATTAAAGATTTTTTGATTCAAGATTTGATATAATTACTACGGCTGTATCCGTATCGGAATCTGTACCTCTTTACAGATGAATGGTTAAAAGTCATTTAATTTTCATTTATATGTAGCTAACTTAATTGATGTGTCTGTTTTCATCAATACTGTCATGACTCTGAATTGATGTCTTTGTATCATGTCTTGTTGTGTCTTTGTTTTGATTTTCCATGCCCCTCTGTGTCCTTTAAGTTTCTCCTGTGTTCTCCCCTCTGTCTCCCTCTGTCTGTTGTATTGTTCCCTTCATGTTTTCTCCTCTGTGCTCCTCCCCCTCGTTACCACACCTGGCCTCCTCCCTCCTCTCTCCTCACCTGTTCCTCGTCTGTTCATCAGCGTCTGTGTATTTAGTCTGTGTGTCTTCCCCTCACTTCTTGTCCGATCATTGTATTCTGTCTGTCTCTGCCAGCGTCCGTTCATGCCTCTGTCCACGTCTGCTCATGTTCATGTTCCTGCCTGTTTCTGCCTGTCTCCAGTCTCCCCATGGTATGTGTTTTTGGACCTTGAGTTTTGCTTTTTGCATTGGTTTTGATTTGTACTTTGCCTTTTTCGGTTGTACTTTGTCTTGCCCGTTTTTGTTGCTACTTTGCCTTTTGTCCCTTTTTGTCTTTTTGTTCCCGGCTCCATTGGTTTTTGTATTCAGCTTTAAATTAAAGCTTGCTTTTTGTTCCCCTTTTAATCCTGCCTCTCGTCCTCGAGTAGTGCATTTGGGTCCACCTCCCATTTCCATAGCTTTTCCCTTTTATCCCGACCTGACAAATACACTCTAAATAGAATTATGGGAAATAATTTATTATTAATGGCCTCTGCCTAATTACACTACAGACAACCACACATGCTGTTGTGCTTAAATACACAGTACGCAAGCCTTGTTTTATTTATTTATCCAAAATGTGCCCTCAAAGTTGTTAGACTAAAATGATTCAAATCAGAGGTTTCCTACTCTTTTAGGTCTCAGGGGCGGCTGTGGCTCAGGGGTACAGCCAGCACCTTGTTATCGGAAGGTTGCTAGTTTGATTGCCCTGGTCCTATATGTCCAAGTGTCCTTGGGCAAGAAACTGAACCCAAAACTGCTCCTGATGTACTGATGTACATGGCAGCCACCACCATCAGTGTATGAATGTATAGAATTACTGTAAGTTGCTTTGGACAAAAGAGTCTGCTAAATGTCCTATAAGTTTTACAAACCAGCAAGATGTAATGTGCTTGCTGTGTTTGAAGCCCCACATTTTTGTGGCACATGCGCAGTTTTTGCTGGCTCAGAATAGGCCTTTTGGGAGTGACTTCACTCAGCAGTAAGCACAACTGGTCCACGAACAGTTAGGGTTGGGAAGAATAGCTGAAACGGTATCACGACAAAGGTTTCATTTCAGTCGATATAGATAATTATTGATAATTTTTAATTACCTTATTTTTCCCTTTAAGACATTTTAGTTTCATCATTTAAAAGTTGTTTGTGCTAAGAGTGTAAGAACATGTAAATGTGTTGGATGTCTACCTTAATTTCCCTCATGGACAAATATTCCTGTTATTATGGCTGTAAATACAACACTCAGAATGACATTATTTTGTAAAATATTGTTGGGTTTTAGTTCTAAAAAATCCAGTAAAAATGAAGCTATGGCAAGCATATAATTTAGAGACATCATAGGTTTGAGAATGTTTTCCACATATCAGTTTTAAGCCAATTGTTTTATGCTCATGTTTCTAATATTGTGTTCCTCCAACCGTCTTAAACGTGGTTCCCTTGGATCGTCGGAGTCGGAGTCGGAGTCGGAATTCTGTTACAGCTGCTAACCAACTTTAATGTTGCAAATTATCTTGATGACATACATTTTTGTAATCTCCCGTAGGATTGACTGCAGCAACACAACAGCAATTTAATACAGGTCTCATGGCAGACATCAATGACGCAAACCTGGTGACATTTTGGCGATGCTCTGAATCAATCAATCAAAGCTTAATTGTCATTTAGCTGTACCAACAATGTAGTACAACAAAAATTAGAATAACACAAACACGATAAATAACACAATATATAAATATAATAATTTTAAACTAAAACTATGACTCATGAAGTGCATCAGTGTACATGCTCCAGATCAGAAGTTTGAGCAATCTTACATCTTGTGGAAGGAAGCTGTTGATAAGTCTGTTAGTTTGACCTTTTTGACTCCAGAACCGTTTTCCTGATGGCAGCAGTTCAAAGAATGTGTGGAGAGGGTGGGAGGCGTCCCTGACGATGTTCAGTGCCCTGCTCCTGCAGCGGCTCGGAAGAGTTATTGGACAGAGAGGAGAGAAACTCTGATGACCCTCTCAGCTCCTCTAACTATTCTCTGCAGGGCTTTTTTGTCTGACATACTGCAGCTGGAGTACCATGTCGAGATACAATACGTCAGAGCACTCTCCACCGCACCACTGTAGAAGGTCCTGAGGATGCCTGTGGGGAGAGAGGCTTGTTTCAGCTTCCTCAGGAAGTACAGTCTGTGCTGGGCCCGTTTTGTGATCCCTGAGGTGTTTTTTATTCCAGTTTAGTTCTATGAGATCTGCACTCAGAGGAACTTGATGTTCTCCAACCTCTCCACTGTGCGGCCACTGACACTGAGAGGAGCGTGCACAGGCTGTGATCTCTGGAAGTCGATCATTTTCTCTTTTGTTTTGTCCGCATAGAGCACCAGATTATTTTCTTTGCACTAACCCTCTAGGTCAGTGGTGTCAAAGTGATCCAGTAAAGGGCCAAATGGCTGCAGGTTTTCATTCCAACCGAGCAAGAACACACCTGATCCAAATCAGAGCAAGAACACACCTGATCCAAATCAGGTGTGTTCTTGCTTGGTTGGAATGAAAACCTGCAGCCACACGGCCCTTTACTGGATCAGTTTGACACCACTGCTCTAGGTGTTTTAACTTCTCTGTACATTGATTTATCATTTATATGAATGAGTCCTACCACTGTGTGTCATCCGCGAACTTGATGATCTGTTTCCCCTCGTACCTAGATGCAATTGATCTGTAATCCTTTGTGTGTTAGCAGTGTAAACAATAATGGACTGAGTACACTGCCTTGAGGAGATCTGCTAGCCCACCAGCACAGGTTCTTGGCACACGACTCGGGATGTTATCCTGGCAACCCGCTTTCCTTGGGTTGACCCTGGTTAGGGTCCTGCATGTGTCTGCTGCATTGATGTGTGGCACCGTGTGGGATCTTATTTCCCTTCGTTCCTCTACGAGGGCAGCAACGTCAATGCACAAATCATCATTCCTACCCTTTGTCCCTAGCCTCCTCATTCTCTATTTCCCTTTTGTTAAACACTTTTCAATAAACCTTCCTACCTCAAGCATAGTGACAAGGCTGCTGACAGCATCTACATATTATGGGGCCATTACAAGGGGAACGACTGCGCTAATGAGAGCTCTGCAGCAGGGAAAGGCTGTGAGTAAGCTGATTTAACTGCTCTTGCTGACATTTCAACACTTCCCTGAATTCCCTCGGCTCTGGACTTCATACTGAATACCAAATGCTGAGGGGACGGAGTGACTTCAGCCCCTAGCATCACCTGGCAGACCCTCGTGTTTCCACCTGATCGCCTCACCTCTGACTTCAAGTAAGGTGGCATTTGGCTGCCTGTGCACAAGCTGTTTTAACTTGCGATGAAGGGCACCATCAAGGACATGCTCAACAAACTGGTCCCACAGAAAAACCACACTTTTTGGCATGTCACTAGTTGCATGCTGTTTTCACCGAGTCTCCCCTTCTTGCTGTCTTTGGATAAAAATGCCTCCTGTAAAGCTACATAGGACTCAGAACACCCAATGATCTCCCTTAACACAGCAATTATCTTAGATGGATCCCTCTGTTCAGCACTAGAACAATACTTGATCTCTTAACGATCTTCCCCTTGTAGATGATCCAAGAAAAAGATAAATGCATGCCCTCATGCAAGCTTATACCTCGTCAATCCACTCAGTCAACCTTATGATCTTTCACTAAAAATGGAGCATTTCTTTGCGCGCAGGTGGTCGAATGGTTAGAGCGCATGCCATAGACGCAGCCGACCCGGTTCAATTCCGGGCCAGAGGTCCTCTGATGCATGTCACATCCCTCTCTCTCCTGTGTTTCGTCTCTGTCTACTGCTAATAAAGGTGTATGTGCCAGGAAAAAAAAAAAAAAATGGGGCATTTCTTATAAAAACAAGTCTATCAGTTACATGAGCACTAGCGGTAGGAAGAGCAGTAGGTGATAACATAAATAAAAGGTTTTGGAGAAAAATATGATTCTCCCAGGACATTATGTCTCCATACAGAGGGAGGTCGTACATGTCTTGTACAGACGTTAAAGTCTACAAGCAATCTTCTCATAGTCTCTGCAACCTAGATACTCAAAGCTGCTGTAGATATGTCTGGTGAACCAAGCCAAGGCTAAGCTAACTGTTTGCTTAAACCTCGTAAGGAGGCCTTCAATCTATCTATATTTACAGACTCAGAGTTTTTGATGTATTTTACCTCTTAGTCCTCTGGCTAGAGGGGAGAGACTCTGCATCACCCCCCTTGCTATGTTGACAGATAACCATGTATGGAAGCACTGCCTCCTGAAGCTGTAAGATATAATTTGGACAATGGGGAAGCATCAGGAGGATTACCTTGGCAACACTCTATGCAGACAGAGTTTTATTTATTTTCCTCCTCCATGATTGTTTTATAAACTATCTCAACGTAAGCCATTGGTGTCACTGAGGTCTTCATCTTTCTTGAATGGTCAAGCGAGCCGAAATTCCACAACAAATTGGTGTCATGAAACACGTATCGAGGAGTCCCTGGATGCACTGACTGGTTTTCTACCATGGACCTGGCCACAGGGTACAACCAGGTCCCGCTCACAGAGGAAGATCGTGCCAAGACTGCATTCTGCACTCCATTTGGGTTGTTTGAGTGGAACCACATGCCCTTTGGGCTTTGTGTCGCCCCCCAGAACATTCCAAAAATTGATGCAGTGGATATTCAGTGACCAACAATGCCAATGCTTCCTTCTCTACCTTGATGTGATTTTCTCCCCCACAGAGTTTGGAGGTGGTGCTTGGTCAGCTTTAACAGGAAAATCTTAAGGTGAAGCTCACCAAATGTGCATTTTTCCAGTGCGAGGTGCGCTACTTGGGCCATGTGATCTCAGACAAGGGGGTTTCCAGCAATTCAAGTAGGGTAGAAGTGGTAGACAATGTGGCATCCTCCCACTACCATCTCTGAGCTGCAGTCTTTCCTGGGGTTCGCCAGCTATTATCATCGATTTGTTGAGGGCTATACCAAGTTAGCGTCCCCTCTACATAGGCTGGTGGTAGAGCTGGGAGTCACCAGGTCCGAAAGGGGGCAGCGCAGGGTGCCATTGGGAACTGGAGAGAGGAGTGCTATAGAAGTTTCAAGGCACTAAAGACCAAGCTAACCACTGTACCAGTTGTTTATGCTGACTTCACACAACCCTTTGTTCTTGTGTTGCATGGAAGTTATGGTGGCCTTGAAGTGGTGCTTTCCCAAGAGTAAGGAGGTAAGGTCTGTCTAATTGCTTATGCCAGCTGAGGTCTTAGGCCTAAGCAGCTCAACATGCTCATCTACCCGATATGCAAGAGATGGAAGCCCTGGTTCCTGACACTAACTTCCAAACCCTTACAGCAAGTTGGGAAGGGCTGAAGCAACCCAAACCACTATCACAATCCTGCCACATCATACATCTTGCGACATGGCTACTCTACAACAGACTGATCCCACTATCCAGGAAGTCATGGTGTTTTGAAGAGGGAAGCAGTGTCCCAACCAGGAGGAACGGAGGTATGTCTCTCGGCCTGCATTGGAGTTGCAAGGAAAGTGGGACCACCTGATTAAGAGGAGTGGAATACTCTATCGCCAGGTTTTTCGCCCGGGTGGTGCTGAGCCAGTGCTACAGCTGCTGTTGCCTGCTACCCTAAAGCAGGAGGTGCTGACTCGGGTTAACCAGGAGCATGGCCATCAAAGTAGAGAGGAAACATTCCAGCTGCTACGTCCTCTGAAGTGGCACAGTGGTGCCAGGCCTGTGAGAGGTGCCAAGTGGCCAAGGATACCCAACCAGCTGCTTGTAATTTCAGGGGACATTTGTTGGCTTCCTGACCCAAAGAGATTTTTGCCATTGATTACACCATGTTGGAACCTGCAAATACTGGACTGGAAAATTTTCTGGTGATGATGGACGTCTTCAGCAAGTACACACTGGTCGTTCCCGCACACGCAAATCAATGTGCCTCTACTGTGGCACACATGTTGGTGGTGTATTGGTTCTGCAAGTTTGGTGTTCCGTCGGCCGCTTTTTCTGCACAAATGTTATTATCATTTGTATTTTAGCTGTATTGTGAGTGGGGCTTAACAGGTTTAGTTTTTTTGTTTGATCCCACCACTGCCTTGCTGCCTCTGACACCTTTAATGTTGTGTTGTATAGCTGATTTTGTTTATTGTCTTTATCTTTTGTTGTTTTGTTGATTTCTCATAATTCACCAATACCCGGCTGCAATAATGTTTCGTTCAGTTGTGTAAAGATGCCTCACTAATTGTATTTGTTTCTTTTCTGTTTCACCAACTGAGAGCATAAGGCGGTGGGGGTTGATGTTGTCCAGTGGTGATGTCCCCTTCCTGTGTACTGTTTTGTCTAGGCTGTGTTGTCACACACACACGTGATCCTTCGTGTGTGTGTGTGTGTGTGTGTGTGTGCACACCAAGATACACAAGGTATCAAGATCATACCCATCAACAGCAGCATGGTTGGTTACGTTCTATGTCTTTAGCTGTGCGTTCTATGTGCGTGCATTCTGTCTATGACTATGACTTATTCTGTAAACGGTGTTGTTTTTTTTGTGAAGTGTTGTTTGACAAGGGAGGCATTTGCCTACTATTTTTTTTTTTTTTGGTGTGTGTGTTTTTGCGCACACGTTTGTGGATGCCACTGATATTTTTTTGTGCTGCTGCTGCTGTTGTCCATCTAATTTTTGTGCGGGCTGTCATATTTTCGGCCGGTTTCTTTTGTCAGTTCTTTTTTCTTTTTCTTTTTTCCTCCTGACTCAGCAGGGGTTAGTCTTCTTGTCCGGGTGGTGGTGTCATTTGCTCCTGACGAGTTTGTAGATCAATCTAGTCTACATATATTACATCCCTGCACAAAAGACAATTTGTTTGTTACTGCTGCCACTATTGTATCAGTCTGCCTAAACAGGCGAAAAAAGATGTGATAAAAGCCGAGTTGGTGACTGCTAGTGTTGTAGTACTCGAGTCCGGTCTTGGACTCGAGACCGGTCTCGAGACCATTTTTGGCTTACTCGGTCTCGTCTCGGTCTCGAAAGCAAAAATACTCGGTCTTGACTTGGTCTCGTCCTTCATTGGAAGGAGGGGGATTGTAATTTTAAACCGAGACCACGATATCCCATGGTGCTACACTGCGCAGCAACGATTTTGAAAGACACTAATACAATGTTTGCCAAACCGTCACACACGCACACACTGCACACACGTTATTCTTCTGGACAGTGAACCTGCAAAGATGAGTGAGCAATCGGCGATAATAAAATTTGGATATCTGAACCACAACACTGTAATAACGGAAAGTTTAAGGAAAATGCGATGCAGTCTCGCCTCCTTAAAAAGACTTGGTCTCGACTTGGTCTTGCCACCTCAAAGACCTATGGTCTAGGTCTCGACTCGGTCTTGACCCTTTAAAGACTCGGTCTTGACTCGAACTCGACATATGCGGTGTCGTTCCCATCACTAGTGACTGCTTTAA
Organism: Sparus aurata; assembly: GCF_900880675.1. NCBI lineage: Eukaryota > Metazoa > Chordata > Actinopteri > Spariformes > Sparidae > Sparus > Sparus aurata. Next base: position 5,204,703 of record NC_044204.1, on the reverse strand, counting down.
CTGATAAGGGGGTTTTGCCTTGTGACCCCAGTGTTGTCACAGGGACTTCATCTCTGGGAATAGAAGACCTGGCAGTACAGCTCTGTCTAAAGGAGTTGGAGCTCGAAATGCACCGCTTGGCGATATAAGGGAAAGAACTTAATTAAGAATTGCAATCACGACAACTTGAGACTGATAGACAACTTCGTCTGAGGGAACTAGAATTGAGGGGGTCCAAATTTGACATTATCAAGTGTATTCGTTTTGTCCCTCTGTTCAGTGAGCAGGATGTGGATGGATATTTCCCTCTGTTTGAGCATGTCGCAAACATGTTGAAGTGGCCTAAGAACATTTGGCCATTGCTTTTGCAGAGTGTTTTTATTGGCAAGGCTCAAGAAGCCTATACATCCTTGCCAACTGAGCTGAGTCTGAATTATGATGAGGTCAAATCAGCTTTGCTGAGGGCATATGAATTGGTGCCAGAGGCATATCACCAAATGTTTCACCGGTCGAAAAAAACTGACAACCTCACTTATCAGGAATTTGGCCACAGCAAAGAAGTTATGTTCGATTGTTGGTGTCTGTCTACACATGTAGTTGATTTTGTTGGTTCTGCTCTGCAGGCTTGTTATTGTGGGCCATATGTAGTCCGAGAGAAAGTGAGTGACTGGGACTACATAATTGCGACTCCCGAGCGTCGACAGAAAAGTAGGTTGTGTCAGATAAACATGTGGAAGCCATACCTAAACAGAGAATCTGTCCCCCAGTCACCTGTTAGTACAGAGGGCAAAGTAGTTGCGGCGCTGTCCAGTGCTGAAATGATTGATATAGCCCAGGAGACTTTGGCCCTGTCCAGTGCTGATTTACTGGAGGCCCTGGCGGCCTCAGCCGTGTCTGATGTTGAGGATAGCAATGGCCGGGCCAGTGCTGTGGTCCAAGGACGGATGAAAAACTTTGAAATGTCCAAACTTGACGAGTGTCTCCTGCATCTGACTCAGCATGAGGAAGTGGTTAGACTAATAATGTCTCACGTCTCTCTGTTTTCAGATGTGCCGACTAGAACCAATGTGCTGCAGCATGATACTGATGTTGGCGAATCACCGCCAATTAAGCAGCATCGGTACCGAGCCAATCCCAACATGCACCTCCGTTTGCAACAACAGGTCACTTATATGCTGGAGAACGGTATTGTGGAGCTCTAGTTCATGGAACTCACCGTGTCTCCTAGCTGAAAAATGTCTGATGGCTCTGACCGATTTTGCACAGACTTCTGTAAGACGAATGGGGTCACGAAGCCAGACTGTTATCCTTTTCCCTGGGTTGAGGACTGCATTGATCATGTCGGGAGTGCCACTTATGTAACAAAGCTTGACCTGTTAAAAGGGTATTGGCAGGTGCCGCTGACTCCTCGGGCAAGGGAGATTTCTGCGTTTGTGACCCCAGGCGCTTTCCTGCAGCATACAGTAATGCCATTTGGAATGCGAAATTCAGCTGCTAATTTCCAACGATTGGTCAACATAGCCTTGTCGGGCTTGTCGGGGTGCAAAGCTTATTAGGATGATATTGTGATCTACTCGAGTTCGTGGCTTGACCATGTTCAGCAGCTTCAGTATGCTGCGTGACGCCAATCTCAAGCTTAATTTGGTGAAATATGAATTTGGTCAAATAGCTGGGAAAAGTTGTGGGTCAGGGACAAGTTAAACCTGCAAATTCAAAAGTTGAGGCCATTCGGTCGTTCCCTGCTCCTGGTTCACATTGTGAGCTGCAACGTTTTTTTGGAATGGTGGGGTACTACAAATCTTTCGGTAGAAACTTTTCTGCTGTAGCCGCCCCACTTACCGATCTGTTGAGTCACAAAATGCGTTTCTGCTTGTCTGAAAGTTGCCAGCAGAAGTTTGACTGTGTCAAGGCTAGTTAACTCATGCGCTGGTCCTGGCTGCGCCTGCATTTCGACCATCCGTTTAAACTAGCTGCTTATGCCAGTGATGCAGGGGCGGGGGCTGTCCTTCTCCAGGATGGGGATGATGGCGTGGAGCATTACGTCTCATATTTCTTTAAGAAATTGAATCAGCATCAACGTGTGTATTCCGCAATTGAAAAGGATGCTCTCGCTCTCGTTTTGGCCCTAAAACACTTTCTGATCTGATCTAGGTCTATGACGGCTCTGCTAGCGTGCCTGTTGTCGTTTACTCTCACCACAACCCCCTTGTGTCTATAAACCAAATGCGTAACACCATCAGATGCTAATGCACAGGACATTTTTCTTACAGACCTTTAACGTTGTGATCCACCACATTAAGAGAATGTCACGGCCGACGCCTTGTCGCGCTGTTATAGACTGTGAGGTGTGAATGATAGTCGCGATGCTTCCCCATTCACTATTTTAGGGTGGGGATGTTACATGTGCCTGGCGTGTGTTCCTCTCTCTCTCAGGTCAAGACTGTCCACTTACATCTGAAGGAGAAAAATCATTCCTTTGAGGTAGGGCTGCACGAAAAATCGTTTAAAAAATCGCGATCTCGATTCACACATACACGTGGTCTCATTTCCACACATGGCGATTCTGAAGCATTTTATATCTCGAGCTGGATCACAAACAAATGTTCCTATTTTCCTCTCTGATTTTTTGAAGCGCCCCCAAACGCAGCACTTGATTCAGTGGAGGAAGCCCGCCTGCAGTTGAGTGTTTGGAAGGAGTGAGTGAGAAGCCGTTTTTAGACAGGGCAGCAAGTCGCCAATCTGCCCGTCTTTTGGGCAGCTAGGTCCGTGGTTTTAGACAGAGGGCGGCAAATTGAGGGTCTGTTTTGGTCTCGCCTGCTAGATAGGCAACTGGACAGCCGCTGAGATCCGGGAGAGGCTAGCGTCTCCTGGATCTCTAGCTTGTTGTTGTAGCGCAAGCTAGGAACGGTCGCTACTTTCAAATTAAAAGCCCCCTGCTAAGAACCCAGTTCTAAACTCCAATGGGGTACAATGTAAAGCTCTTATTTTGAAGACAAATTCGTTGTCAATTGTTCACAGGCAAACTTCGGGCTTCACGTCACGTCACATGTTTACGCCGACCCTAGAGGCGGCTTTTGGAAAAGGAGGAATATTACGCCTCTGTTTTAGAGAGCCGATCACAGCAGCTATCACATATCACCTAGCCAAGGATACGGCCCCAATAAACACTGTACAACATGAGGGATTAAAGGATGCCGTCTCATCTTGGAGACACATTTTTTTTTTTTTTTTACTTTTGTAAAAATAATTTCTCATCCAATGATAGAACTTCAACAAAACAAAAAAAGCATTGCTTTGGCAGAGGCATAGTAGTATGCCTCTGCCATACTACAATGTTTTTTGTTTTTTTTGTTCAAGTTCATCAGTGCAATAAACATTTTGTGAAAAAAAATCGTGCCAGAGAATCGTGATCTCAATTCTAAGCAAAAAAATCGTGATTCACATTTTTTCCAGAATCGTGCAGCCCTACTTTGAGGACAACAATCCAAACATATTGACCAGAGATAACTGGTGGTTTGATAGAGAAGTAAATTATATATGTGGTAAATGAATCAATATATATCAAACTTGAACGACCGTCTCTAAACACAGAAGGTGGCCTAAGACATTACTTATCGCCCACCTGTAATGCTGTACTGAGTTCCCTGCCCAGACAGCTTAACAACCATTCACACCTGGGCTCACCTAGCTTTGGCAACCTACATGAAGGCTGGTTTAATCAACTACCTACAAGTGGCCCTCATGACTCTGAAACTCAGAGCTCACACTGGTCCTTAAAGACTCTGTAAGAACATAAGGCTTGCAAACTCCTGTCCAGCTAGTAAGAACTGAAGGAGCCTTTTGGATAAGAGGAACATTGTGTCAGCATGACAACTCTCTTTACAAGTATTTCTTTTTGGTGATATGTCCTGCCAACAAAATTAAAACCTTTATTCATCCCGACAATGGTCGACTGAGGGCGCGTTCTCAAACTAAACATTAAATGGCTGACCTCTGAACTGTTTTCCTAGATTGAGATAAGAAAAAATGTTCCTTTATTGATGCCCCTTGGGAGAAATTCACAAGTATCACAGCAGTATAGAGTGAAGTAAGTAGCAGCGCAAGCACAAGTCTCCAAAAATAGAGAAAATAATAGAAAGATATTGGAAAGAATAAAATAATAATTTGAATAAAAATATAATAAATTCTATTAGAATAAAGATAAACATACCATATATAGTAACTGTCTTTGTGTGTACATGATGTGTGCAATGTACAATAAATGTGCCTTTGTAAATGTGCAATGTGCAGGGTTCCTGGGATGATAAATAACCACAGAACAAAAAACAATCAGTCTTTAAGTAACGGTGAAGTGTGTGGCTAAGTGCTATATCGGTGGAGAAAGGAGGTGTTGGGAGCGGTGTTGTGTGGTCTGATGACTGATGGTATGAAAGAGCCCCCCAAGCACTTTGAGGCACGTGTTGGATGAGTCTGTGGCTGAACGTGCTCCTGAGTTGCCTCAGCTCGGTTTAGAGAGGGTGAGAGAGATTGTCCATCATAGCTTACAGCTTTCTTTTCATCCTCCCCAGCACACTGCTGTAAAGAATATGACGCTGACTACCACAGACTGGTAGAACATTTGTAGCAGCCTAGTGCTAGTAGAAAGGACAGCCTGCTCTGTCCCTTCCTGTAGAGGGCCTCAGTGTTGTATGACCAGTACAGTTTATTGTTCAGTTGCACCCCGAGGAACCTGTAGGTGTCCACTATCTCCACCCCTCTTTCTCTTTATCGAAAAGATGTTGGGAAAAGATGTCCTGCGCTGGTTGCATGGTTCCTGCTACACCATCCTTCAAAGTTCTCGATTAGTTCCCTGTATTCCTCCTCCTTCTAGTTTGTTATACATCCAACCATGGAGGAGTCGTCAGAGATCTTCTGCAAGTGGCATGACTGGGAGTTGTAGCAGAAGTCAGAGCTTCTTTCATGAGAACTTATTTTTCTAATACATAGAGAGGAGGAGTGATGCATTTCCCTGTGTTGAAATAAAATAAACATTTATAGGGTAAATTATTAAGAGAAATATTAAGAGTTCATTATATTTATGGCTCTGGCTGCGACCAAAAATATTAATTAATCACTTATTACTTTTGTGTTTTGCAGTACTGTTTGGTGGGAATTTTTATATAATTATACCCTGTTTTGTGGGCTCAAATTACTTGGAAACTTCCAAAAGTATAAACCACTGTTCCTGGAGAGCTAATTATCATTATGCATTGCACAGACAAAGGACAGTGTAGACAGGAAAGTAAAGAACAGGATGTTGTTTAGAGTTTTTTTTTTCATCTTTTATTTTTGCTCTAACACCATTCACTAGAATCCTTCTTCTCTGACGTCCATGACTACTGAATAGTGGCAAAGGTGAAGAATAAATCCTCACGCTCAGACTGAATAAACATTTGGAGATTCTCCTCTCTAGACAAACAAAACCATAGATGTTTAATCTTAGTATGAAGTGTGAAAATTTTGCAATACACTGAAAAGTCACATTGATTAGGTGGATGAAGAGGGGTTGTCTGGGTATACAGAGCATTTGATTTCCATATGTGGTGACAGAAATTGGCACATGAGTCATCTCCTATGTATTGTCTCTGTCCATCACTGCTGACGCCATTGCTGGGTTAATTTGCTGCGAGACCCTGGAGCAAAAACAAGCTGTGACCACTGTGCACTCCAACAGTCTCCCATTGTGTGTATACCCTATTAACTTTAAGTACCCATCAAATACAATGTATGCAGCAGACTATATGTGGCAGCTTTAAACATTCTGGCCAGAGCTTTAAAAAAACATCCAGTGCTTTTAATTCTACTGTGTCTACAGCTCTGCTCAGTGTCAGTTTGTAAGGATTTAAAAATAGGAATAAGCATCATGTGAGTACAAAAAGGTTTTAAAACATGATAACTAGTTCTGGTGATTATCTTTTTTTATTGTCATTGCGCTTTATAGGTGAATTTCCCCCCAAAAAATGTGTCAAGTCAAATCACCTAAACTGACACACAGTTACATCAGGGGCATTTGAGGGCTCCTAGGGGCCACACGGTAGTTGCCCACCATTAGCTAAATCCCTTTCCAGCGTAGAGATTGTTCTATCACAGCTTAGCAACTGTAACAAGGTATGGCAGGCTTATTAAGTATTGAATTTCTCAAGGTATTGATGCATTAGACTGCAGTAAGAGCAATACTTAATATCTTGACAGTTTGTAGGATGCTTTTTAGCCTTTCCAAAAAAATGTAACAAACATATAAAAATCCCACAAGAACAGAAGTGTAAGGAATGGATTAAACAGAGTGTTTACCTGTTTGTTATCTGCAAACATTAGCATGTTCAGATACTAATATTATTACATGCAGTTGTTTTCTAATTCATTGGTTAGTCATTCTCCTCAAAGCCTTTTCTTCTGCTGAAGTGAAAGTGGCACATGAAGCCAAGAAACTTTGACTTATTAGGAGTAAAATGATCTTCTGTATTGTCGGGCCCATTGAGCATATATATCAGCAGCTCCACCACTTTAGGTCAAACTAAACTAATATCTCTGTAACTGTTTCAGAAGAAGAACATTGTTCTACTGACTGATGATTGTGACCCAGCTTGTTTAAGGTGTGTGTGAGTAGATTTGTGTTCCTGCTGTTATGTGTGTATTTTACTGTTCTTCATACTAATGAGGAAAGGTTAATGTGCGTGTGTGTGTGTGGGAGAAAGAGAGAGAGAGAGAAAGAGAGAGAGTCAAAGGTGTGTGAGTCATATTTGACGAGACATCAAACAGCTTCAATTATTTCAGCACCCCGGGTGTTGTCCTCATTATCCACTTAGAACAAGCAGTACGTGTGTGTGTGTGTGTGTGTGTGTGTGTGTGTGTGTGCCTTTGTGTTATGAGAGATGAGTTAACAGTCCCACTGCTGTGACACAGAAAGAGGGAGTCAACCAGCCTTGGGAGTTCATTTTCACATTGATATCAGCAACCAGTCGAGTAATGATTTGAGCAGACACCCCGATAACATTTGTATTAATATCTAAACTTTACTGTGAAAGTGACTGGTATAACATTAAAAAATATTATTTTTATTTTGCTTCCAATACTCAACTCAACTCAACTTTATTTATAAAGCACTTTAAGCAGCCATAGCTGGAACAAAGTGCTGTACATGAAAAGAAATAGAAACATAAAACATAGGAAAAAAATAAAAACAATAAAAATGTTAAAACAATAAAAACAATAAGACACTTAAACAAGAGCAGAGTCTCATGCTGGGTTGAAAGCCGAGGAATAAAAATGTTTTTTAAGATGCGTTTTAAAAATGGACAGTGAGGGGGCTTGTCTGATATGGAGCGGGAGGACGTTCCAAAGTTTGGGACCGGCAATGGAAAAGGCTCTTTCCCCTCTGAGCTTCCGCTTAGACCTCGGTACCTCCAGGAGCAGCTGGTCAGCTGACCTGAGGCACCGGGCAGGAGCGTAGGGATGGAGCAGCTCAGAGAGGTAAGGCGGGGCGAGACCATTTAAAGATTTAAAAACAAATAAAAGAATCTTAAAATGAACTCTAAAATACACAGGCAGCCAGTGGAGGGAGGCCAGGATAGGAGTAATGTGCTCCCTCTTACGTGCTCCAGTTAAGAGGCGAGCAGCAGCGTTCTGGACTAACTGGAGACGTGTGAGGGAGGAAGTAAAGTGCATTACAGTAATCCAGCCGAGATGTAATGAAGGCATGGATTATTGTTTCAAAGTGCTTTTTGCAAGAAAGGGCTTCACCTTTGCCAGCTGCCTCAGGTGAAAGAAGCTGGATTTCACTATTGCACCAATTTGCCAATCCAATTTAAAATCAGTGTCCATCTTAAAACCCAAGTTTGAGACTGTTGGCTTCATATAGTGTGTCAAAGGGCCCAAGTCATTAAATTTTAAAAAAAGTTCAATGACATCCATGCTTTAATGTCTTCAAGACATGAAAGAAGTGGTTTCATACAGGCGTTTTTCAGCGGCACATAAATCTGACTGTCGTCAGCGTAAAAGTGAAAGGAGATGCCATGTTTTCTCAGGATGGAACCCAGGGGAAGCAGATACAGAGAGAAAAGCAGAGGCCCTAAAATTGAACCCTGTGGAACCCCATATGACAGCGGAGCAGAGCGGGACTCAGAGCCACCAAGGCGTACACACATAGATCTTCCCACAAGATATGATCTAAACCAATTCAGGGCGCTGCCACTAATGCCCACTAGGTGCTGCAAGCGGGACACTAAAATATTGTGGTCCACAGTATCAAACGCTGCAGTTAGGTCCAGCAGGACAAGGATCACGTAGTGTCCAGAGTCAGTTGCCAGGAGGATGTCGTTGAAGTCTCTTAATAAAGCTGACTCCGTACTATGCCTTGTTTTAAAACCAGACTGGAAAACTTCCAGGATATCATGCTCATCCAGGAATGACTTTAACTGAGCATGGATGACTTTTTCCAGGATTTCTGAGATAAAAGGCAGCTTGGAGATAGGTCTATAATTGGCTAGCATACCACGATCAAGGCCAGGTTCCTTAAGCAGGGGTTGTACCACAGCATGTTTAAAACTTTGGGGGACAACACCAGAAGACAAACTGCTGTTAATAATGGCCAGAACTGACTGCCCTATACAAGGGAATACCTCTTTAAAAAAGTGAGGCGGGACAGTGTCACAGGGAGAGCCTGATGGCTTGGCCAACCACATCTTCTAAAACCATCAGAGACACAGGCTCAAACAAATCAAACACAGCTGAGCAAAGAACACGGTCAGAGGGGTCAGATGCAGGTGTGGTAATGAGAGCCCTTGCAGTAGCAACCTTATCAATGAAGAAATGCAGGAAGCTATTGCACATTTCAGGGGACTCCTCTGTGCACGCAGGCTGAGGTGAGCCAATAACAGATTTGATGGTTTTAAATAACACACGTGGGTTGTGAGAATTTGATTCAATAATGTTTGACAGGTGTTCTCTTCTGGCTTCTTTAACAGTGCTCTGGTAGCAGTGCCAGCAGTCTTTTAGGATTTGGCGAGACACATGCAGCTTGTCCTTTTTCCACCTGCGTTCAACTTTGCGGCACTCCTGTCTAGCTGCGCAAGTTGTCCCGTTGAACCAGGGCTCAGGTTTAGCTTTGGGCTGCACCGTTTAAAATGGAGACACAAAGTCCAGTATGGTTCGGCAGGAGGAGTAAAACCAAGAACTGAGCACCTCCGTGTTTGCAGATGTTAAGTCAGAGGGGACACAGAGCTGGTTGAAGGCAGCAGAGAACTGACCGGCAGTGACAGGGTTAAAAATCTGACGGCAGCGAGCAGGAGTGGCAGATTTAACTGCAGCACAGGAGACAGCAGCTTCAAACAGTACCGGCAAATGATCGGAAAACACATTCAGAGCGACCCACCTCAAATACATTTGCTTCAAAGCTGGAAAAGGAGGATGAGACAGCGGGCTGCCTACAATTAAAATCATTTTTGTAAACAGTCGCCGTCACTCCTCCATGACCTGACGACCGCGGGGAGTTAAAATAAGAACAGCTGGCCGGTAGAAGTTCGATCAGTGGGCCACACGTCTCTGTCACACAGAGGAAGTCCAGGCCATGGGAGTTGAAGAAATCCCTCAGGATAAACGTTTTGTTAACCAGTGATCTGGCGTTCACCAGGCCGAACCTGGCAGGGCTTCAGTTCGGCAGGTCGCGCAGCCCGTGGCAGCGTCTTCAGGAGCCGGAGGTTCACGCCGCGCTGAGAAAGCCGAGGAGGGCAGGTGCGGCGGGGCCGGAGTCCCTCAAACGAGCCGGTGACAGGTACAAGGCAAGCATCGATGGGATCCAGGAAACGCCGAGGCACGGCGAAGGGATGAATACGTCCATGTCCTGTTCGGGAAATGAATGAAGATTGTGCCAGCCAGACTTTCAGCTTCACCAGCCGACGGGTGATGCTTCCACCGAGGAGGTGGAGCAGAGGCCCGGCACAGGTGAGTCGGGATCCCCGCTAGTAGCGGGGGCACAGTTTTCTGCCCACTATGCTTAAATGCATGTAACTCTCCGAGATTATGTCGAAGGTCCAAAAGAGCCTGGCGATCATACACCAGCAGAGACTCGATCTGATTAGTGCCAAAGGTTATAAACAACAGAAACATCAGCCATTGTAGGAGCAGCAGGCGGCCAGCAACACACAGCGGCGCCATCTTGCAAAATGCTCAAAATACAATATTGATTCTTTGGGGGGAACTGGATGATTTCACACTTTGATGAGTAGTGACTGATGTGTTTGTCATTTTCAGTTGATGCTTAAGCAGCGGTAACGATTAACAGATTTACACAGAACAATGATGGTTAAAAAATGGGAACTTGATGGTTAAAGGTTGATGCTGAAATTGTTCTACATCATTCCTATTCTATGTCAATGTACCCGATACAAAGGACTACACTGTCTGAGGCAAATGTGTTTCAAAGATGACTTTAAAAACACTTGTTCGGCAATTATTTTCAGCGGCGGATTAATTCACATTTGGTGTTCTGGTGAGTATTTATGGCAGCCGGAAGTTGTGTGTGTGTGTGTGTGTGTGTGTGTGTGTGTGAGAGAGATTGTGAAAATAAACTACATGGTTTCATGGCATCAAAGGAGAAGAGAAAGACGCAGTGATACACACAAAGTATTTGTTAAAGAATTTTATCCTTGCAATAATGTATGATGAGGTGTGAAGAGCCATAAAATGACTCATTCCACAGTCAGAATTTGATCCATTCGGTCCAATAACATTTGGCAAGTCTCAAAGAGCTGCATTATTAAAACATGTTAACAGCTTCAAAAGCTTCAAGAGTCCACAAACAAATTTCTTTCTAATCATATTCCCTCATTCATGGATGTGAAAAGGGGTGCTGAGGGGGTAGCAGCACCCCATAAGCTATAACAAGGCTATAACATATGCCAAATTTACAAGACGGCCCAATTAATTACGAATTTGCCATTGAAAGCATTGCTTGGCACCCCAAACTGTTATTGACTTCCCCACGTTCCTGCCGTCATTTGATGTTTTCGATGACGTGGTTGTCTGGTGACTGTGAGGCCATTACACATTACATACTTATGATTCACATCATTTTCATACTCATTAAACCTTTCAGTGACCCCTCGTGATCTGTGTGGAAGCATATGCATCTATTATTTTTCTCCACCCATTTATTCAGGTTTTTGCTGTAATTTGTCCCTGATGACCACATACATGGTTCTGCTGTGTAGATGTAAGAATTAAAAACCTGCACACATCATATTACATATATTCAAATGGTTCATAGGTTAGGGAACATTCATAAATATGCAGATTTGGACATGTGCAGTCATTTGTGTGTGTGTGTGCCCTTTTTGTGTGGGACTCATAGAGGCATTAACAACCTCCCTTTATGTCTCTCATGCACACACATTTCTGCATCGCACTGATTCCTGGAAATCATCAAATTCAAACACCCTTGAAGTGACGGAAGAGAGTGCTAATGGAATCCACATCGCTCTGCATGCATGTGCATATGTACAGGTGTGATTGTGTGTGTGTTTCCACGTGCCTGGGCATCACCTGAGGCAGAGCTCTGCTGTGGTTTTGTGGAAATAGCAGAGCAATTCACACTCAGTTCTGTTGTGACTGTGTGCAGTAATGAGCCCAGAGGACAGAGGGACGGATCAGAGGTCAGAAAAAACCTATTTCACAGCCCCACACCTCTGATGTCAGGCTGCAGATGTTTCTGGGAAATATGGCCTAAAATTGCACCTTATTGTTTGGCACCTATGGGACTGTATACAAAGGAAACAACAGGTGATTTACTGCAGCAAAGTGGTCCTGCATTACATGAATAAATGGAGTCAATAAGCGATGTCGCTAAGAGTGTCATTAAATATTTATTCATGAGAAAGTGGATTTATTGTTTTCACAGAGATGCGTGTGTTAATATCAACAGATCAGACATGATACATGGTCCTAATGGATATTATAATGGCTGTATTTGTTCATTTGTACAAATTTAACTGAAACTTTTTTTTTGTATCAAAGCATCTAATGCATACATTTCTCTTTAGAAAGAAATATGTCAATCATTATTGACATTATTTGGACTGTTATTATTATTATTATTATTATTAACAACTCTACATAGATATTTTAATGTGTCTGACAGCACTATGAGCACTGTCCATAGAAAAAACAAACCAAGACAATGGATAAATAAATATATCTATAAACAACATGATTATTACAGCTAACGTGGTTGACAGCAATTTGAGTCTCACCGCTGGATATTTTTACGGACACCTGTGGTCATTTCCAGCAGTTATTTTGGCGACCAAAACTGGCTATTTTTTCACATAAAGGCAAATCATCTCCATATGAGATTGTGGCAATCCCAAACAGTTATATTAAGCCAAACCATCATGGTTTTTTTCGCCCTAACCGAGTGGTTTTTGTGCCTAAACCTAGCCAGGACAGAAGCACAGCATTGTGACGACAGAAGAAAAATGCAGAAATTCAAGTTAAACAAACATAAAGTTGCAACACAATACACATCCAGTTTTAACTTAGAACACAGATTTTGTATGTGCTAATAATTATTCTGGCCATTGGGTCGTAGAGCGGTAGAAGCGAGAATCTCTCTGGTGCTGAATGTGAAACCACCACTGAAAGTCAAGGCGTCAGTATGCATTATTTAAATATATGTATCAAATAGAGATAGTGTTTCAGGGTCTGAAAAGTGAAGCCAGTACAGACATTCCTTAAACTTAAGTTTCAAAAAGAAGTCTCATTTGGTAAGTTATGGTCCCATTAACAGTAAAATAGATGACAAAGCAGGGTATGCTTTCAGGCCTGGCTACCTTTCAATTGATAAGTCGATACCACGGTGAGTCCTTGAGGATTTACACTTATATTAGACCAAATCCATGAACAATCCTGTCGACAGAATAAATATTAGCCGAGCATCTTTCTGCAAAAACTGAAACTTGACATTTCTTTATATTGCTACTTTAAATTTGTGTCGGTTCAGTTTTTTTTAATCTCTCTGTCACCACAATGCTGTTTTTTAGATTAGGATTAGGAAAACATCATGGTTTGGCTTAAAATACCTGTTTCGGTCACCACAACAACTGCTGGAAATCCTCCCAAAGAGTTGAACTACGGTTGGCTGCTTGTGGCTTATAGTAACACCACCACCATCTCCTCCATCTCCAGATATCAAAGTCAACCAATTAGCATGACGTGTGATAATGTGTTTGGTACACAAGTCAACTTTGGAAGCATCCAAGAGAGACTGGAGGCTGGGCATCCACAAAAAAAGCATGTATAAAAGTGTTTATACCTATTTAATAAAGCAGGAGAGGGATGAGACACAGTCGGTACGTTTACATGCACAGCTTAGTCAAATTACAGCCATAGTTGGACTATGCTACCCAATTGGACAACTGCAATTGTCCGAGTATACATACCTGTGAGAAGATCGAATTATTGGCCGAAGCATGTCATACCCCGGTACGATAGGTGGCGCTGTGCCCATTTCAACTAGTGGTAACAGAGCCACCTCCGGCTGACCTCTTTATGTCACAAGCAACAACAAACTGCATCAGCATTCCAGAAAGGTGGCGTATGAAGTGCGAGAGGAAGCTACATCTTTGTACATTTCGTATATGGTGTACATGATAATTACACAAAGGAGATGCACAATGGCGCTCTTTCTTGTGTTTATTTCGGAGGAAAGACGCCGCCATCCTTCTAGATCCGGTTCACGGCCCCGGAAATCCGAATCCAATCTGATAGAACGTATACATGCAGGAGTATGTGACTATCAATCTAATAATCTAGGTGTTTTAATCCGGCTATGAGAAATCGGTCCGATTTTAGTCGGACTGAGGTGTATACAAGCATCTAAAAAAACCCGACCATAGTCGGACTAACCCAATCATTTGGTTTTCTTGAGTGTCATGTAAACGCACTGAGCAATCAAACCAATGGGTGTCAGAAAACGTATTCTTGAAAGGCAGTGACAACCTGCTTTATTGTTTATTTTGGAGGAACTTCGAGAAGTTAAGTAGCTCGAAGAGTAAAGCGGCTGGGCGAAAAAAAAAACTTAAAAAAAAAAACTTTTGGATTACTCTGATCCGAAAGTAAACTTTTAATTAGTCCGAACTTTCGTGCTTGATTTAGCTTTCCTACTTTTTCCAAGCATGCTCAGCTGCTGATCATCAGACATCCATTCATCATTTCCAGGTGTTTCTGGGTTGCTGTTTGACTGAACTCAGAGACTTAATGCCTCAGGGTCTCAAATATCCTCCCCGAACACGCTGAGTTTGAACGTGACCTGAAATCACTGATGTGGTTATTTATGATTGATGCACGGGAGTTCGAATATGTTTTAAAAAAACAGCTTGCGTGTGTTTGTGTCTCTGTGTGTGTTATTCTTTATACGAGAGTGTGTGTGTGTACTTGACGTGTCTCAATTCAAGTGTTTGTGTATTCAAGTCACGTCAACACTTATAAAGTGTGCTTCTCCATGTTTGGTCACATTTCACTGATGCACAGCCGTATTTGCATATACCGTATGTTATTTTCTGTAAGGTTGCTCTCATGGTGCCAACACACACCGAGTCACATTATTCACAGAGGATACTCTGGTGTCTTAAGCACCAACAAAGTGCATGTCAGATGAGAGAGAGGGGTATTTGGCCTGTTTGGATGAAAAACCAAAGACTTGGCGAACGTTGTGTTTGATGTGGAAATGAATGATTGAAATTCTCTGTGCACCATCTTGTCTTTTTATACCTCAGCCCCCCACATCGTTTCTCTTCTTCTTCTTCTTTTTCTTCTTCTTCTTCTTCTTCTCTTGTTTTGGACCAGTGCCGACGGTCTAGTTCCATCTCGGCTCACTCCATCATGTGTTGAAATATTTTAGTCTGAGCTGCTGCGAGGTTATTTATAGGTCTGTCATGTTCCTCTGCTGCTATTTGTGGTTCAGTTCAGGCAAAAACTAGGTGATGTTGTTTTTTATTTGTTTCCTCAGGTTGAGGTGTTGAATTCATTACTTATTTAAAGCTGAACCTAGAGAGAGAGCCTGCGAATGAATGATCGCCCTTTAAATTTGCACATTACGACCTTTAAAGATGTAATACACTGCGTTCCTGCACTAAAGTGTCCAAAACAACAACACCTCTGTTATACATTTATTGAGCACACACCTGTTCGTTAAGGTGAGTGCTCATATCATCCGAAATGTTTTCAACAATTTTCAAACCAGAGAAATTCAAGGTAACGGTGGAGCACTACTCTTCACTTTCAATCTGTGGTTGTTTAACAATTCAAACCACAACTGTCATGTTCCCACAATACTTTCTGATGACATCAAAGTTCCTCTTTTGTTCTTGTTTTGACTGAAAGACCCCAAGCAGAAGAAATTACATACCATGCATTAAATAAATTATTGCTACTGGGCTTATTGATGTTATGTTCTTGACCTTTCACTGCGAAACAGTGTAGCAGCATCCTTTAAATAAATAAATAAGTAACTGAAGTAAGTGGGGACTTGTTTTAAACAAAAAAATAATCAAATGGCTCCATCCAGAACATCTGGTGTAATCAAAATTGATTTGAAACGATGCACTTGAAAGCTTAATAAGCTTGTGCACCAACTTTAGACGGGGTGTAAACTGACACTTTTAAGCTTTGTGGCTACAGTGAAGATTTCAACTTAAAAAAAAAGGATGTCAAAAATGATTAAATTTGGGATCTTTGAATTACACCAGACGAGCTGTATGGAGCCATTTTATGCATACTTTCAGTTGTTTTTTTTTTACATTTTAAAACAAGTCCCTATTTTTATTGAATGGTTCCTTTAAAGCTGCTGTCTGGAGTTTTGAGAAAAAAAGTGGACATAGTTAGAATATTTGAATGATACAGCTCCCAGGTCCCTCCTTCTTCCTCTCTGCTGCTGCAGTGCTGCCTTCAAAGCCCCTCCCCACAGAGGAACCTGCTGTGCACGAGCAGGCTTGTAACAACGGTAACAGAGGACCCCAGATAACCAACATGGCACATTCAAAAAAACAACAACGTAAGCCCTGATTGTTCTATTTCTGATCAGTACAACTAGATTACAATGACGAGTGCCTCATGCAGACCACTGTAGATATCCCGAGTAACAAACAATATTCCTCACATCGCAGTAGACGGAGTTACGAGGTAATCATTACCTGGTGCAACATCATGCTGCCTTTCTGAAGCACGAGTAATGTTCCTTCTCTAAATCAATTCAACCACTTCAGAGCGTACTGAACACAAACTAACGTTATAACAGCCCGGTCACTTGAAGTCACTTTTGCTAACCAGTAGCCATAAAGACAGAGCTCAACACCAGAGTTAGCATACAAGCTAACAAACTAGATTTAGCAACAAGCTACGTAGCTCGACTGCAACATCGTACGGCCATATGAGCTATTGCGAGTATTACTGTAACCGCCGCCACCATAGGCTTGTGGTTAAAACTTAGAATGAAACATATATCAAGCAGAGGTCCTTACTTGTCCAGCAGAGCATCCATTCATCACTCATCATCTGAGTTTAGAATTTGACGTCAGCAACATGTTTCCCTATTACAAGTCATCCAAATGTACTGTTTAAATCCCCTAACGGCATTTGATGTCACTCAATCCTCGAGTGGGAGCCACGCGGAAACTGGAAGTGATGAATCCAAAGTAACTGCAGTGGTGAGTGAGAGCTTGACTCACCTCTGCCTCCCACAGAATATTTATGTGATCTTTAAAATCCAGTTAGCAGTTAGCTGTTGGAGTTTTCATCATTTCAGGTGAGGTCGAAGGGGTGCCATTACAACTGTAAGGGGCATCAGGGGGATCCTTTATGATGAGGATTAACGTCACAGCTCGTATTCAAAAACGGCAGTCGTAGCAAATTACAACGCAAATCAACTGATTCTTCTGGAGTTCTGGTATTATGAAGCTCATGGAAGCATTTGGTAAGCAAATTTCCGCTGTCATGTTGCTCTGTAATGCAAAACAGGAAATGATGCTGTGGGTTTTCTGTAAATAGAGTAAACAGGACGGGAAGAATGAGGCAGAAATGAGCTGAAAAGAATGAGCTGATTAGAAAAAGAGCTGCGCCCTCAGAAATCCAATAGGATGTCACATTCCTGCCCACTCTAACACTGACGGGGGAACTCGAGAAAGTGCAGGAACATTGTTTAATCAGCAAAATGATGGTGGAATCAAAAATGAATAAAATAAAGCAGGTTGTCATCCTTTGGTTTTTCTGCTTTGTGAGCCCGTAGTTTAGGGGATTTATTTCTCACTTTTTGATGGATCTGATCATAGAGCAAATCCATAGAGGCACCGAGTGTGAAGGGTACTTTTAAATAATAGTTTACCATATTTTCTATCTACCATTATCTTACTGGCTGCCATCCAACAGCCAAATACCCTCTCACATATCATTACCATTACCATCATTACAACTGCATGATGTGTCTGAGGCTCTCAACAGTGAGTTTCCTGCTGCCTTTTGGTGATTCATGATATTTTCATCTGATATGATATCACACTTACAGTAAGGAAAGACCTGTGGTTATCGTACAGTAAATCTAATGTGGGTTTATAAGGACCACACGCTCATCTCAGCTTTAAAGTTTCCTTTGACTGACACAATTTAAGAAATAAAACATTAGTCCAGTCTCCAGGATGCAATGTTTCTTCTTGGCGTTTCTACAATGACAGACACGTTCACATTCACGGTGTCGTGAAATACCTGTATTTACAATAACCGTGATATAGAAAAATTATGAAATATTGTGGTAATAATGCACATTTGATAATATTATTAAGTGTAATTGATTTTCCTTACACTACATGCATATATGTTTACACAATCTCTCTCCACCTTCCTACACTTTTAGGAAGGTTGTGAGTGTAATTTGTTTGCCAATAAAGAGATACAAAAAAATTGAGCAATACATTTAACAAAGAGCATTTTTCTGAAAGTGAGGGAACTGAAGTGAAGATCTCAACCAAACATGCCACATCACATGCACATTACATCTTTATGAGCTATCCTTCATGTCTGGAGGTGGATGAGATGATGGTGGAGCTACAGAAGACAAAGCTGCAAGAACAAAACACAGTTTCAACATTTGTAAGTTAAGTTTGCAGCGGTTTGTGGTGTCAAAAACTATATATTCTAACGAAAAGGAGGGAGTTGGGATCTCCAGTTGTATTTTGGCGACAAAATGGGATTTTGTAACAACACAATTATCTCACTTCAATATTCGGGGGGGAACAACAAACAGGACATCTTCTCAAGAGCAATTCCTGAAGGGGACACCAGAACTGTTTAGCAAAACCAGTGCAATAACCTGGAGGTCTGAAAAATCAGAGCAGATCAGATCAGAGTTCTTCACAGAGAAATCCACCGCCCAGCAGCATCAAACAACTTCAGCAAATCACTGACACTCTTGTGTAGGCAACCAAGAGATGGAGAAGGTCTTATTTTTCACATCACATTACAATCTGCTCAGAAACGGCCAGTAGAAAATGCATTAATACATGTACATTTATGTAGACTTGTTACATGGAGCCCCTTTAAGCCAAAACATAGTATTTTCCTAACCCATACCAAGTGCTCTTTGTGACAATGTTAAGATGTTCTTAAATTTAAAGTTTCAAATTCAGTGGTTTTGCAAAAATATATGAGGTCGAGGTAAGGTCGTCACTGAGAGCCAAAGATGGACTGGGAGTTCTTCCGGAACCGAACGATGCTGCTGAGACAGCCGACAGCAAGACGCGCACCCGAGCACTGCGCAACATCATCTGGAAGAGGCGGTAAGAAAGAGAGAGAGCATCACTGTGGATCAAATTAAAAACATATAACACACAGGTGAAAAACCTGGAGAGATGAACAGATGGAGGATAGAATGAGAGAAAGGATAAACATACAGAAACAAGTTGAAGGGAGAACAAGAAAGACGAGAGGAAAGAGAGCGCATCTCTGTGGATCAAACGAGAGAGGGGGACTGAAACACGCACACATTTACACGCGGGGAGAGAGAGGGGGGGGGGGGGGGGGGGGGGGGGGGGGGCGAGGAGCATCATCACTGGATGCTATAAGGCGCGTGAAACCCTCCTCGACCACCACTCACACGCTCACAGCTGAAGTTGAGACTGTGAATGAACCGGAGCGGCTTCTGCAGCTGTATGAAGCTGAATAAAGCTGATGCACCGGAGTAACGGAGCGGATTTGTGAATGAAACCTCAGCGCGGGAACATCTCTCCGGCTGCGCGAGACGGACTCGATTCACAAACTGAAGCGGCTTCTGATCTGCAGCCGGTCGAGACTGGAATCACCAGCCCGACTTTTTACGCGTTTTTTCTGTCGCTGAATGTTAATTTCTGTGGATTCATTGAGCGAATAGCATCTTATAGTGACGAGTGAACCTACGCAGGCAAACAGCGGGACAGATCCAAGATAAAACTGCGCTAGATTCACAGAAAGTATGCCGCGTTTGGAGGCACACATCGCTACTGTGCCATTACGCGCAGCGATGCGCACAGCTCCCCGGTGCGCCTAGGCTGAAAGCCCGCATGGACGCGGGGAGAAGGGATGCTGAGGCGGCCGCACCATCCTCCAGAACAGGCGTTATAAAAACACCAAGTGATTCACAAGAGTTTAAACTCATATAATCGAATATAGGCTATAATTGTAGTAATTTTTTGGATTAAAAAAGGGACATTTCTTTGTTTTTTATTCGTGTATCGTCATTTGTCGCAGCAGATTGGAGCTTTTCTATCGAACACGTTGAGGTGTCTGAGAGGAAGTTTCTCAGGTGTCCCACTGAATCACCTGCTCACCTGGTCAGGGGTCACATCTCTGATCTCATTCCTCTTCATCTCGCTGCAGTTCTCGTGCGTTAGTTCAGCGTTGCCAGTGTAGATGTCTAAAATAGCTGTAAATTGTTGTTAGAAACTATAAGATATAAATGATCCTGTCTCACAAATATCGTCAAGCATATAATATGACGTCATTATATAGACTGAGTTCCCCTCGTCACCCCAACTCTGACTGACTTCCCCCGGACACGCCGTGCGTAATGCTGAATGGACCGACCCTCCGCGACCACGACCCAATGCGACTCGTCGACCCGAGGCACCTCCCGCAACTGATGTCCCTGGAGGACCATGAGCCCACCATGGTGGAGGGGACCCTGGTGCCCCGCAACACCACGCCGGCGGGGGAGGAAGGAGCTCCGGGTCAGCAGCACCAATCCTTCCCCTGGGTGGTGACAGTGCTGGCCGGCGTGCTGATCACGACCATCGTGGTGGATGTTATCGGGAACCTGCTGGTGATCGTGTCCGTGTTCAGGAACAGGAAGCTCAGGAAAGCAGGTAAGAGTCTTTGTGCACGTGCAGGTTGTCTAGATAAATACATATTGTGCAAAAAAGCTGTTAAAAAGTCCAGACTTCTCTTCAGTGGAAAGTTTTAATACTCTATTTTCACTGTGATGACTTTATTACCAAACTTTATCCAATTTTTCTGGAGGTCTTTCTTGCATCTTCTATTATCTTATGATATTCCTCTAATATTCTAAAAGTTTACACTTTACACCATTAAAGTATTGGCATATATTTATATATTTCAAATCTAGTTACTTACTCAAATTAATTACATCTTAATTTTCTGCAGGAATAGTACAAGAAATATAGGATGTTTTCAAAAGCAGACATTCAAATGTCACTTAGAACAAAATATTGTGAAACAGAAATGATCATTATTGGATTATGGATACTAATATACTTTATATACTACCATGTGAATAGGCAGTGTTGTTAATGTAAAGATATCATGTTAGAGTGATCAATCTGAGGTACTTGTACTCTAATTGAGTTTTTCTGTTTTCCGCTTCTTTATATTTCCACTCCACTTCAGAGGCAACTATTGTATTTGTATTTACTAGTTGCTTTGCAGATTACATGCTGCATCATCACAGGATTTTTGAATTTGTGTATTTTATCGGTTTAACTTGATGATCCAACAATGATCCCAGTAATCATAAAAATGCTCAATATCAGCTTTGATAAACAATTGGTAATCAGTAGCGGACCAATATAAAAATATTGACCCATCTGATATCAAATATCTAAGCTATGATCAAGATAGATAGATAGATAGATAGATAGATAGATAGATAGATAGATAGATAGATAGATACTTTATTGATCCAGAGACATACGTTAAAACAAGAAGGCAGAATATATATATGATTAACTAAAAATAAAAGGAAAAAAAGTCATAAAACATGCAACATCACAGAAAAGGAAAGAGAGGGAATTAAAGAGTAATGCAAAAATATATATGGTAAATGGACTAGCATTTCCATACCGCCTTTCCATTTTACTGACCACTCAAAGCCGCCTTACAACACACCCATTCACACACACTGTCATACACAGAGGCTGCTATGCCTCATCAGGAGCGATTTGGGGTCCAGTATCTTGCTCAAGGACACTTTGGCACACAGCCTGGGATTTGAACCAGCGACCTTCCGATTACTAGACGACTTGCACTACTTCCTGAGCTAAAGCCACCCCGTTATGTATTTTCGAAAAAATGAATACATGCAACATCAAAGGAAGGATAAAACATTTTTGTCAGCAAAAAGAATAAAGAACAATAAATAGATTAAGAATAGATAAACCAGTAAATGATGGTAAGAAAAAAGTGTAATGAGAAGTATTAACAGGTCGGATCTGGTGAAAGTGTTTCACACATTCATGACTCAGTTCCCTGTAACTTTCTCCCTCGCTGTATTTTTCTGTGACTCCTTGCTGAGCGACTTGAACAGATTACAGCTTTGGTGAGTTACTCAAGGACTCTCTGACAGAACCTTTGGCTGCTGCAGACGCACGTCGCTGTCTGACATGTTGCTGTTGTTGTTGTAGTTTTATAAAACTGCAGCACTGACAGAATATTTGTCACCACCAGTGTCTGAAAATTACAGTCTGGCCTTTTTGGAGTGGCTCTGCAGAGGCAGCTGGGAGATTTGCCATCGTGTTGGCTTTCGGTCAAGGACTTTTGGAAGTTGTGAAGACATAGTTGGTGACTCACTGTAATCGATGTGTAAATCTGAAAGTAGCCACAGACTGATGTGAACTACACGCCTTCAAGAGCAACGGCATGCATAAATAACCCGGGCACTTAGGACCCCTCAAACAGAGAAAAATCAATCAGGCACATAATTGCCATCTCTCAATCAGCAGCATGACGCAGTGGAGCCGTCTGAAGTGGTAGGTTTCACATTAAAAGCACTCAGAGAGGACAGAAGCCTTCCCAGACAATACATCAATATTGATGAGTTGTTTTGCCATTTATGATCTGCACCTTTCTGAAGCTGGACTTCCTGTGAAGCTCCAGTATTGACAGGAAAATCAATTCACACACACACACACACACACACTTATCGGGGGGATTGTTGATGTTTGAGAAGCTTATTTGTGAAATGTCAAAAGTTCGGGTCAAACTCCATTTCACTTGGGAGAATGTGAAGGAGGAAGGCAATCATGTCCTGAAGCCTGAATCAGCTAACCTAGTTTCTGTATTAAAGGAACAGCTCACACAAAATGAAAATCCACTTAACTCAGCCTCATACAGAGGGCTTGAAGCATATAAGATAATCAGCTCTCACGTAAAAACATTAAAGGAGAACTTCGGTCGATTTAAACATGCAGCTTCATTGCTCAAGCTACCCTTGACTTGCCAGTACCGAAGACGCGAACAGGTAGCTAGACCAAACTAGTCAATCCGTCGAGTGTGCGCTTACACCCTCACTGGTTTCTGTTCATAATGTACATGTCCATGTTACAGCCTGTCATGAGCCATGAGCCTTACAATAGCCTGTTAAGCCTGTTAAGTGCACACTTGACGGATTGACTAGTTTGGTCTAGCTATCGGAAGACGCAGATGTCAACAAACAGGTAAGTAGCTGCTTGCACAAACACACTGTTTTAACTACTTTTTTATTCATTTTGAGTCATACACGCTACAGTGCTGTGTTGTAAGGTGTCTGCTGATGTTGCATAACTTTTGGTGTGAGATGTGGAGCATGTTAAGACGCTTAAAACACAGTGTAAAGTTCTGACCCCATGCTGTTAGCTGTCTATGCTAAGTCTCCGTTCACGGAGCTCTGTAATGGTTGGACCAAATGTGTTCGGTACTGGCAAGTCAAGGGTAGCTTGAGCAATGAAGCTGCATGTTTAAATCGACCGAAGTTCTCCTTTAAGCCTCTGAATAGCCACAAAACTGGATCAGCTGCTACATATTATTAAGCAATAGATAACTGAAAATTTAATAAAAGTGTGAAGTAGCAGTACACTAATAGTACTCATAAGTGAAATGAAAATAAGATGTTTAAGATTTGGAATGCCTCTTAACTGGATGTTCCTCTCATAATTGGAGTCGAGGGAACATAGTCTTGTTTATTTTATTAATGAGTGGATTTTATTATAACAAGCAACCAGAGGGCTTTATGATAATGTACAGAATCTACAGTCTTTGGAGAAACTAACACAACCTGAAATTCTTGCTGCCGGTTCATAGATCGGAGCCTGCATGTTCCAGTGTTGTGGCTCTTTAGAAGATGAATGTTTTGGCTTAGAGCTGATTACATCTGACATGTACCCACTATTATGTTCAATTTCTCAAGTTTATAAAAAACAGGAATGAGGCAAGTTACAGTTGATTTTGTCGTGAAATCGGCATCTCTCAGGGAACATTATATTTGTTTTCTGGCAGATCTTGACCTCCTCAGTATGGCGCCCGGACAGACGCACAGCATATAATGAACTTGGTGTCTTCTTTACTGTATCTATGGCTGGAAAGATGTATTTCTGTGGTGTGTTAACATGCTGCTGAGAAACTCTGAGTGTACAGAGCTGCTCTCCAGAAAGACATTAGTGGAAGAAGTGTCACTCTGATGAACCATGATGCTGCAGTCATTTCCAGTTCTGCAGCTTCTAGATGATTATGAATGTAAACACATACATTCAGCAGTGTTTGTAGTTGTTCCAAGGTGACAAGCCAGCTGTCATTAAACGTGTGAAGAAGGTATGGTTTAAGTATGGTGATGGTGCACTTTCTCAATCATTCACTGTGTAACACTCGTTCAAACGCTTCTCACCTTCACCCAGCTGACTGACGCCTCTCTCTCGGGGTGAGGTGGGTGTGGATATCAGTTTCACCAGTTTGCAGGAGCTTCTGGACTACATCTTTGACTTTGCCATGTCCAGAAACAAGACCGCAGTGTGCGGTTATTTTTCGTCTTTTGTTCTGTTACGCAGCCCCTGCAAAGAATATCTGGATGTCTCATGTTGATCTGTCTGTCTTTAAAAACATTTGCAAATGCTAAAACTGTACTAAATGATGTGACACTGAAGTCATTGGCATTATGTTAAAGCAGGTTATATGTCACCTACATTTCGAGAGGAGTTTGATTTTTAAGTCAAATTTAGCCCAGTTTTAACTTTGAACTTTGAACTATCTTCATGTGAATTTTAATTTAAGCGAGCCTACATTTGAACTTCACCTTTAACTAGTTTAATCAACACATCTTCATACCTTAAACACTGAATGGGTCGATTGCCAGTGACTCCAAAAACAACAGTTTTAGGTAAACATTGTGGTTTGGCTTAAAATTAAGTAGTTAGGTACTTGTACCTAACTCGAGTCTACTCAACTACTGAAGGCATTTTACTATTTGCATTGACTGAAGGAATATTTTTTATATATTTTTTCTTTACTCTTTCTCAAGTTTATACATTTTACAACATTGTGTAACTGCAGTTATGAACATACCTAAGCCATGAACATCGCTAAAGTTAGGTAACGTACGTGTCAAATCTAAACTACGTTAGTAAGATAAAATAACTCAGTGTCCTGGGAGATAGTCACCTGTCTCCGTCCTCCTTCCTTTTCGAACTCGTCTCCTTTATACTCCCTCCTCTTTACTTTCTCCTTTGCTGCTTTAATAATTACATATGGCCACAAGAACAAGAAACATAAATACTGGTCGTAAAAAGGCTTCTCTCAATGTCGACATATATGCTTGTTTTTCTGATGAGGACGGGCTAAATTCAATTGTTGCAAAGGGATGTCTTGACCGATAGTGATACGTTTATAAAGAAAAAGGATCTCAGGTCAAGAAGGCAGTGAATTTAAAAAAGTGGCAAAAAGCAGAAAAAAGAAAGGGAGGGTTGAGTTGCCAACTTAATCTTCTTTGTCTCTATTTTAAGATTATTTTCTGTGGCCAAATCTGCAGCCTAAGATGATCCGGTCACAGTCATGCTCTGGAGTTCCACACTGTCACCATGATGAATTAGCATCGCCATAAATCAATACATAAACAGCCACATTCTGTCATTCCCCTCAGCTCATCACAGCTGTCCTGCACGCATCCGTTAGGAAGGACAATCATTTGTTTCCTGCTTTTCCATCAATCTGGTGCATCCCTGGAATCCCGCAGTGAAACGACTGAATGTGGAAAACTGGATGAATTGTTCACCGCTCTCATTTATTCTCCCTGCCGCCTCCTCATTCATCTGATCTCCCCTCCTGTCCCCTCTTATCTCCTTTTTCTTCCCCCCTCTCCCTTTTTCTCCTGTCCCCCATCTTCTCAGCTCTCCTCTCAATTCATCTCCTGCCTTTCTAATTCCCCTCCTCTCCTCTCCTCTCCTCTCCTCTCCTCTCCTCTCCTCTCCTGCCTTGCTAGTCCTTTCATTTGATTCATTCCTTTAAACTTCTCCTCACCTTTCCTCCTCCATGTCCTCTCTTTTCTCCCCCTTTTCAGTCACTCTCCTCTGCGCTTAATTACTTTTCTCTTCCCTCCTGTCAGCTCTCACATATCTCAGGTCTTCCCCTCGAAATTCCCCTCCTATATTCTACCAGTGAGTTAAACTCCTCTTTTCTTTGCATCTTCCTTTCCTCCCCTCCATCCATCATCTGCAGCATCAGTGACACATCCCCTGATCATCTGCAAAGTCCTGTCACAGTTTATTATGTCACCATATCTACACAAAACAGACAGATTGCCTTCTTTCATAATCTGCACAGACCCAAAATACCTGTAAATAATATATAAACAGGGAGGAACATCGTGTCATTGTTTATATCTGAAGAGGGAATTAGCACGTCAGTGCAGAGGAATGTGTTCACTTGTTGGACAGCTCGCTGGAGCTGCTGCATTGTGTACGGCATTGCTGGTTACTGGCTGATTGCCCAGACTCTCTTTTTCTTCTTCTTCGTCTACTTCTTCTTTTTCTTATTCGTCCTTGTACTGTTTTTTTCCTTTTTCGTGGTCTTCTTTATCATTTCTTCTCTCACAATTGTTCTTCATAGTATTCTTCTTTATATTCTTCTTTGTAATCTTTTTCTACGTCACCCTCTTTTTTCCTCTGCATTCTTTTGAATGGTTTTCTTCTTCGCATCCCCGGGCGCTGACATGGCAGCCCACTGCTCCTAGCTTGCAGTGTGTGTGTGTGTGTGTAGGTGTGTGTGTGTGTGTGTGTGTGTGTGTGCTTACAATGTGCAGCTAGTGATGGGTTAAATGCAGAGGACTAATTTCAGGTGTGTTTGCATGTTGCATGTAAAGTATAACTGACAAAATAAAGATTCTTCTTCTTCTTCTTCTTTATCTCCATCTGCTTGTTCTTCATCTTCTTTTTCTTCCTCCTCGTCATCATCCTGCTTTTCCTCTTCTTGGTTGTTATCTTTTGTTCCTCTTTGTTGTCGTATTCATCATAGTCTTTTTTCTCCTTTCTCTTCTTCTTGGTTGTTATCATATTACTACCGGTCTTCTTTTTCTTCTTCTTCTTGGTTGTTATCGTTTTCTTCCCTGGTGTTCTTCTTCTTCGCGGTCATTGCTATGTTCCTGGTGGTCGTTGTCATCGTTGTCGTTTCCGTCTCTGTTCCCATTGCCATCTCCATTGTCCTCTTTTTCTTCTTCTTTACTTCGTCTTCATCTCTTTGGTTTATAATTTTGGTCCTGGTCTTCTTTTCTTCTTCTTTTTCTTCTTCACCGTTGTTATCGCTATATTCCTGGTCATCTTCAGCGTTGTCGTCAGCGTCGTCACCAGCAACGTCTTTGTCATCTTTGTCGTCTTTACCTCCTTCTTCATCTTCTTCTTCATCTTCTCCTTCATCTTCATTGTCTCCTTCTTCTTCTTCTTCTTCTTCTTCTTCTTCTTCTTCTGCTTTTGGAGCAAACTGGAGCAGGACTGAGCAGATGATAACTGTTAAAAATGTTTGTTTTTTTTACTTTTATCACTCCATCTAAAGTCCTTTGCACCCAACATGTCATGGAAATGGGACACGTGGGAATGCAATGACTTGTAAATCTTCAGCTGCTGTGCAGCAACCTGGGCTGAGAGGGTTGCTCACAGGCAGTCCAACATGTGGACCGGAGTGGACGACCTGAGATTGCCCAGACTCACTCAATTCAACTAATTTCCCCTGAAATAGCAAAAGCTGTCCGGCTGAAAATCAATTTGCAAAGGCATGACTGACTCAGACAGTTTTCATTGATCTCGAGGCTGTTAGATCAGCCAGTCTCAACCTTTTCAGACCCAGATGACAATCCCACCTGGACAGAGTAATCCACTGCACACCAGGCTGCTGATGAACTCTAAATGTCACTCCGATCCATTCGTGAACCTGCATTTTTATTACTGCGTCTATTCTTCATTAAAGCTGCTTATTATTCTGCCTTAATTGTTAAAGTTGAGCAATGTCCAGACTCCAACAGCTGCTTTGTGAGATGCTCAGACTGACTCTCTGTGGTGTCTGGAACTTTCACAGGTTTGCAAAACAACTTTTATTTTTACAATTTTATACTGTGAGTTCAAGTGAAAGAGAGGTTGCAGACTTTGGGCGGAGACGAGCTTGTACTTTTCACAAGGATCACAAATAACCTCACATAACTTCTGCGTTAATCTGCTCTAAAAGAACAGGATAATATATAATCTGTAAATCTGTGATATATCTCATATCTATATGTCATGTGATAAATATCAGCAGCCCCTCACAGATGGAGTTTGGCCAGTTTTAAGCATAGCATGGCAGATTCTGTATCATATGAAGTAAAGCAGAGCAGATGGCTGTTCTCTGGTTGCTGCACTGAATCTCAAACCAACCGGTCTGACAGCTGGAAACCAGCAGGAAGGGGGGTCCGCTCTGAAATATCACCCACTGAGGGGATTTACTCGTAAGATGGTTCTTCTCTGACCTTCATTTTCATCCAGAGTTTGCCAGAGTTTACTTTGAAGAACTCTATGAGCCCTGAAGCTCCCGACTAATGAAACTCATGTTAATGAGTGAACTCTCTGCAGAAGATGACACCGGGTTTCATCAGTCTGAAACGAGCCGTGATGACCAGATTATCCACATACATACAAACATGCAGTCAGTGGATAAAGTTAGATTTGGGCTATACAGTATTTTATCAAAGCTGAAACCAGAAGTCAATCTGTTTGTGAAATTGTTTAAGCTTCTTTGAAAACTTTTTAACAATTTAAGAATACAACTCAGATTTATTTCAAATCTGTGTTCCCTTTTTGTTGAGCTGGAAATGTAGAAAAACAAACATTTCAGTGGAAGCTTAATTTAAGAACCAGCAGATTCAATTTGAAAAAACTGAGTAGTACAAGAAATAATGACTACCAGCTGTCACAGCATCAGCTGGCAATGTTTTCACAAAACTTACACTTGAAGCTTGTTTATGCTCCCTTTACATATGTCTGTTTCATATAACCCTTCATGGTGGCATGGATGCCAAGCGTACAACCATGAGAGGGCGCCGCTCAGAGTCAAATTAGTCTTGCACAGATCTCCTTTTCGTTCACCTCCGTCTAATCTCCTCACCACTGTTTGTCTCTGTGCCTGGCTGAAGTAACTTCTTATAGATGTTTAAAACTTCTCATCAACTCACGTAAAAGTTTGTTCTGTCTGTGAGCAGATTTTGGTAATGCAATAGTTACACAACTGTCTAAGACACAGTTTAGAAACTTCACAGGTGTGAAGTTCAGATCAAAATGAAAGTTGAGTTTAAAGATGGGTGTGGTGTCTGACCCATGAGTACTGAATAGTCATTGGTTGGAACGTAAACATATTGATGGGTTGCGGCTGGTGTGCTACTTACTGCAAGATGGTCTCTAGTTGATTCTGGGGTGAACTGTCCCTTTAATTAAGGAAGTGAAAAACAAAAAAAGTATGTTAACCTAAAAAATAATATGAAGAGCACTGGGATTGCAAACAGCTACTGCAGTGAAATGCACTTGTCTGCTGTTGATCAATATGTTCATTTGACCTTGTTTCACTAACATCCAGCAGAGTTTTGGAGCTACAAAATGAGGAGGTGACACAAAGCGGTCCTTTGTGGACAATAACTTGCAACGCATTCAAGCTGACATCATCTGCCATCATAACTTTTAAAAGCCACATTTCAGGCCTCCTGGAGGGGTGTATCGGACTGTGGTGGTCACACCATCCAAAACAGTCGCGACGGCAGCATTTTCATTCTTTTTTTTCCGTTTCTCTTATCACGAATTCTTTCACACATGGTCGCTCTGTCAGAGTTCATTTCCTCTTTTCATTCTGCTGAATGAATCCCTGTTGTTATCTATAGATTTTAGAGGAGTGCAGTGTAATGACAACACATCATTAAACCTTTACAGCGTCAGTGTTGGGTGACTGCACTGCCCGAGCAAGGTCACAGCTGGCCAGCAGGAGGAGAAATATTTATGGAAACCTCCTCTGGGTTTACAGATTACACACCTTTTAAAAACGTTGTGGTGCCGTGAGAGCTTCCATAACAACTTTCAAAGCAGCACTGGAGAATCATGGGTCATGGAGAGTTGAAGATAGTGTTGTCACTCCAGCTAATCACTGCACATGATTTCACTGATTACCTCGACCTCACTTTATTAACAGCATGTAATCAGTGAGGCTGCATAGCATTCATGAACATTGTGCGTGAAGAGTAAGGAGATGCAAGCCATTTTCAGTTAAATGTTTGTATTTAGTGCGTCTACACAAAGTTTTTTTGCAGTCAGACAACCCAATCACCAGAATAAGTGTTAGCTATACACATTTCAGCAACCCACAGATGTTGAAACTTTATGTTTCTTGACGTCGCAACTTTGCATTACTTTCAGATACATTTCAATTTTATGTTAGGGTTAGGGTTAGGTTAAAGCAAAAAAAAAAAACCCATCATCTTCAATACCATGTTTTGGTTCAAAGTACCTGTTATTTGCGCCAGAAACACATCTGGAAAATTTCCCGACGTCTTGTTAAAAATATTTCCGATATATAAATATAAGTGGTTTAACACACACAAATGCTGAAATGTCGCCAAAACAACAGCTAAAAATTGTACAGAGGTCTCGTCAACAACGGCCGTATTTGCAGCCAGAGATGTTCTAAATTCCTGCCAAAAATTGTTTTTGTCGCAGTGTCACACTCGGAAATTTGGGAAAAAGATCCCGTTTTGCTTGAAAATATTCCGACATCCGACCCAATTGGCAGAACAAATGTTAGCAAAGTACGTTTCTGCAAAACCACAAATAAGATAAAGCTGTTCTGTTTAGGTTAAGGCACAAAAAACACTTGGTTATATCATCACAGTTACGCTTAAAATACCCGTTTTGGTCACTATGATCACAGATAGAAACTGTCTGACATCCTGTGACAAGTACTCACTGTTGGTATCCATTTTGACACAACAAAAATGAGTGGAAATTTCTCCAAGTGTCCCTATAAACATCTAGTGGTATAATGCAACCACCTTCCCCTCCACCTCCCGGTGTAAAATTCAGCTAATAATCATATCATGTGAATTGCTAGCATGATGTCCTGGTTACTGGGCTGTTGGTTCACACTTACAGATATTGAAATACAGTCTTGAACAGAGGTCTCTGGCTCATCAGCTGTCTCTCCCAGTGCTGAAATGAAGCTTAGGTTGATCTTCAGTTTCAAGGCTGCCTGCAGCCTGTTTGTTGGAAGAGATCCAAATCAGATGAGGCCTGATGGCTGCAGTTTTTCAAATGGTCTCCTCACTTCAAAAGATTAAAAGACATGGACTTGTTTGTTTAGTTAGTGTTTGGACTAACTCATGATGTTTTGCATTTGCGATGATGTGACCAGATTTTTAAAGGGGCTGGTACTGATAGTGTGTAATGGTGCATAATGGCTGCTCTGGCACTGTTCGAGAGTTACGTCATAGGGGAATTAGCGAAAGTGATCCATTAAGATGACTTACTAAGTGGCTGTCAGTCACTTGGACTTGCCTGATGCACATTCTTGTTGGTTCACTTTGTGCGTCTCATCACTCATAAGAGATGATGTTTTATTTTTGGTGACCATCGCTGCTCCTGTCTTGTGTGAAACATAAGATGAATTAACCTAACCTAGTAGTTTTATTGCCTGAACATGATGAAACGTTGAGCAAGAAGTGGAAATATTGTTTTAAATAAAAACAACAATTCACCAAGTCTAATAGTAAAAAGCCATAAAACAAAACTGCAGTTACACATTCTGGTCGCCCACACAAAAGTGATACACCCATTCCACTCAGCCAGCTCATCACATTATCTCAGGGGGAATATAGCATTTTGATACTTCTCACCTGACAGAGAAGCTTTTTTAAATTACCCCTCTGGAAATGGACTTATCAATGAGCCAAACATAATTAAGAAACTCTGCCTTTGCTCCATGTATGACTTGTGGACTGTAATTATTATTCATCTTCTTTTTTTTATGTCTTTTAGGCCTTATTTCATTGTCAAATATAGAAAATCTGTTGACAATTGATACGCTAAAGGTTTTCAGATGTAATCTTTCAGGACTTATAATATAATATCCCAAATAATTTAATGGGATTCCTTTCAAATGCATTGTCTCTGAACGACTTTTCCATAGTACGATAGTAAAACCTCCGGATCCAGAGAGAGTAAACAGAGGTGTGATGACAGCAGCAACAGGTGGCAGGAACATCGTCTGCTGTGCTGTGAAGCCATGTGCTCTGCTGCTGTTTACGACATGAAGTCACGGCCTCCTGTTTCCCCCCGACATCACGTTTGATGAGCCTGACCTGATCCCAAACACCTGCCCGACCCAGTCCTGCTGCAGCACACCTGCCCGAGGATTCAGCCTCTTTGTTGAGCTGCCATGGCAATGTGATTTATTCCATCTAATTTCCTTTTGCCGATCGGATACTCGATCATTTTATATAATTCTGTCTGTGTTTCTGTGTCGGTGAGCTGCTGCTGGAGGCGTTCGAGACACAACAACACATCTCTTTGTTGACCTCTCGGCCTCACGGAGTCTGGAGACAAATTTGTTTTATAGATTTCTCAGCTGTCATGGTAGTGAAGTATAGAATGTGCAGTTTAATATAATGCTTTACAGCATCCTAAATCTGTCTTATGATGATCACACTTCTCCTGTTGGCTTGAAAAGGCGGCTGCACAGAGTTTTGTCATTAGTTAATCATGGAGGCTGATGTCAGCTTGGATTCATGGTTTTCTTTGCTGTTATTGCTCATATTTTAATCTAAATGTGGTAGAAAATACAACTTGATATATGGAAATAACAGTTTTGACTCTGGTTGTTTGCTCACTGAGAAAGTTACTTTTTGACCATTGTTCCCAGGAGCCAATCAGGGAACAACAATACAAATTCTGACCCATGAATGGATCATCAGGCCTGGAATGATTTCGCCTTTGCCTGTGCTTTGTCTGGTCATATTTACCTTCAATTTTATAAAACTGCCTTGAACTAATGTCACATTTATATTTTATGGGAAGGATGGTAGGGATGGGAAATATTTGCGAGTGTTTATGTCATCAAACAACTAGAAAACAGTCTTGTGATTGAACATTTGGTCATGTGAGGGTTAGAAATACAACACCATATCCATTAAATATGAGTTTAATTTGCTAAAAATAATTGGCTTTGGTGATTAGTTTTGTGCGACTTCCTATATTGGTAATCATTTAATCTGAGTTTTCAGAATAATCTGAGAGTCTCTCGGTTATAATGAAATGATGAATTTAGTTTCCTAGTCCACAAAAATGTCTGAATCTTCACAGCAAAACAGTGTTGCAGCATGGCAGCTGGAGACATGTTTCAAAATGTACAAAAACAACATAAAATGGCTCCATCCAGCAAACATATCCCACTGTCTTTTTAAGGCCATATTAAGTAACATCAGCAGGGATGATGCAAGTGTGACTGAGCTGTTCACATGTATGCATCTGCTCAGCTGGTTTGGAGGATTGAAGCAGAAGTTTAGCCATATAATTACATATAATATCTATGTGGGCCTGTGGACAGACTTCTAGTTTTTTGATGGAAGTTTTGACTTCCTGAAACGGGTCATAGAATTAAAATTTCCATCTCAGCTTACTGTGTTTGATGTTCAAAATATAGATTTTTTTGGTGTTTAAAATCTCTTGACAAACATTAAATACAAAGAGCCGGTCTTATTTCAGCTTCCTCATCAGCTCTATGTTCTGCACCACCACTAACAATCATTAATTACTGAAGCCGTCTATTGATCAAAGGCTAAGAAGCTTCAGTGGCTACTCGCTCCCAGCATCAGCAGCACATGAAAGCATCTTGTACAACTGCATATTAACTACACTGCACATGCTTCGTTTTTAGATGCTTATTCTTAGCATTTCTAGTCTAAATATTCTAAAACAGCTAAAATTGCTATATAGCTATAGAAGAATTGCTCATTGCTATATATAAAGCTCTAAAAACCCACTGTACATTATCCACTCAGCACCAAACAGCAGGCAGACCCAGGGAGACACCAGCTGGTGAACATAGTGCAGCATTTAGCAGCTAAAGAGCCAGATATTTCCCTCAGGGGTGGTGGAGAACAAAAACAGAGCTAAAGAGTGTGAATATTGGATGACCATGATGATTTGAATTTAAAGTATCATTTTCAAAATACCAAAGTCCAAAATACCAACTGAAAATATGTTAATTTTATGAAATAGCAGCTTGTTTGTTTCACCCCCAAGTGGCCGAAAGCAATCAGCTACTGCAAGTTTAAATGTTGAAGTGAAAAAACGAAAGAAACAAAATGAAACTGATTTGAACTTTTCACATGGACGGCTTCAAACAACATTTAGACCTCAATATCGTGTTAAAGTTCACAAAAATATAACTGAGTTTGGTTTGGGTTGAGTCAAAAACTTGGATTTGAACTCATGACCTCCATATCTTTCAGATCCAGATTACAGCCCTGAATATGACACTCTGAACCCTCCCAGCCTCCAGCTCCTGTGGCTTTACAATATTTCAGCATGATCCAGAAATGTCAGCTAAAGGCTGACTCAGCCAGACTTGTCTATTTTTTCCCTGCAAACTGCAACCCGATCTCTTTGTTTCGGAGGGTGACAGCAGTGTTTGCTGTTGTACTTGAACAAGCAGCAGCAGTCAGAGCCATCGTCAGGATCACACCCACACTGCTGAGAGAAACAAACTGAGCCGAGTGAAAAGTGTGGGACAGGCAGTTACAGTAAGTCAAGAACAACAGACTATAGAAACTGTACAAAGTTCACAGCACTGCTCCCTCCACACAACAGATGATCTGATTAGATTTTGGAGCGACTTGCTGCATTAATTTGCATTTCAATGTGGAAAAAAACAATGTCTTTGAAGCGACTGTAACTTCTCCGCACGCTCAAGAGGCAAAGATCAGAGTACACTAATTGAAATCTTTGCTCATCATTTGTCTAAATGAACAGGCTAATTAGCATAGCTGGTTGTTTTTAATTTATCATTCATTAGGGAGTTTAGCTGCCTCGTGTTGTCTGACTGCGATGAAAGAACTGTTAAGTCAAGTTGTGTCACAGAGAGTATCTTCTATGATCCGACAACATTTCCTCTACAAAACAACAAAACACATCAATGTGTCATTGATCCAACAAAAAAGGGCAGTTCCCGCGTTATTAACCATTTACAAAGACAATATTTATTTGAAATGCAGCATTGATTAGATTGGCATTGCCATGGCAGGTGTGAACAGGTGCAAGACAGAAATGATCTTCAATGTGACAGCAACCCAACAGCCGAAATACATTTTCGCAATTTAAATTTCGGCAAAATGCGGAAATATTGAACGTTTTAAATGTTTAATGGTGGAACTTAAAATTTCTTCACTTCCAGTTTTGAATTGTGTGTTTGTGACAATGCTGTGCTTATCATCTGGTTAAGTTTAGTCAAAGAAACCACTTAGTTAGGGTAAGGAAAAGATCTTGGTTTGCTTTACCTGGTTGTGTCACCACAAACAGGGACAGAAAATGTGCTGATCTCATCTTAAATATCCTGTTTTGAAGCTTCTGAAGCAGCTGGAAAATCATCCCGAATTACAGTCAAAAATATCTGGCTTTTTGTTACTGAATAATAATATATGATAATGAATAATACTACAATACTGAATTTGTATTGATATATCGTTGACAATATTCAGTTTTGTCGCTACAAACACGGCTGGACATTTACTGTTGTGTTATCAAAAGTATCCAGTTAGGTTGCCACAAACACAATCCCGATGTCTCCTCCATGATATCTAGTTTTATTGTCAATAACACGGCTG
This sequence comes from Sparus aurata, assembly GCF_900880675.1. Taxonomy (NCBI): domain Eukaryota; kingdom Metazoa; phylum Chordata; class Actinopteri; order Spariformes; family Sparidae; genus Sparus; species Sparus aurata. Next base: position 5,169,035 of record NC_044204.1, on the reverse strand, counting down.
GAAAATGTCCCGACTTCTCGTCTCTCCCAGTCTCTCACTGGGTAATTGTTTCTTGGTACTAGAGATCAATAAATGTACCCTGCAAGGAAGCTCGATTGGCAAGATCATGCGAGAAGATGGATCTTGAAATTCAATCTTACCAGGCTTCAAGTTAGAGCTTCTGGATTCGCTATTGACATTTTGCCAGCTGTAGGAGCCTCTGGATTGCACGAAAATGGCTTGTTCCAAGTTCACTGCTAAAAGAAAAGTGGACAGTGAAAATCGGCAATTCAAAGTAGAATGTACTGAAAAATGTGTATTTATTCTCCCTCCAACCAGCACAAGACCCGTGTGCTTAATTTGCCAGGAGACTATAGCTGTGATGAAGATTTCCATTTGAAACAGCATTAGGCTATGAGACGAAGCATAGGAATTTTGAAGAGACATTTCCTCAAAATTCAGAGGTAAGAACAAAAATAAGTAAGTAGGATTCTTGTCACATCTATGACACAACAACAAAAAGCAACAGGGTGCTCACTTAGAGACTTAGAAACGTTGTTTTATTCAACTATTTTAATTTGTCAAAATGGAAATGACATTTTATTTTAGATCGTATTTTTGTTGCTGTTTTGAATGAAAAGGACATTTTGCTTTGAATATTACAGTATTATTGCATGTGGCCTGACCGACCACAATACATGGACCTTTGAGTCATAGAAAAAAATCTTTGTGGCCCTTTAAGATTTGTATTTGAGTATCCCTGCTTAGGCCTTCAGCAGATGCTCTGATCAGACAAAACGTAGTTAAGCTGCTGCTGGCAGGAAACCCTCCAACGGCTGAGAGTTGTCACTCTGCAGCTGCTGAAATCAATACCTTTTGGTCAATACTTTTATTAAATTGCGCACATCTTCACACCCAGAGTGGAGAGTGAGGGGAGTTAACAACACTTTGCGCTACCTGCTAAACTGCGCGGGACCAATCAGTATTAATCACCCGCCAACTCCATCTTCATTATGAAGGAGCTTCATCGTTAGTATTCTGGACGACAACTCTTCGTCACAGAAGGCTACTTAGGAAGGAGCTGCGGCTCGGAGACAAGGGACTTGTTAACTGCCAGCCAATATGTATTAGTCCGTTGTTTTGTCTTTATTACTCTGTTTGCAGCAAATCCCAACAATGTTCCTCCTCTCCTGAAAGCTGAAGCCATATGTTAATAAGAAAAAGAAACGCTGCCAAGGTTAGAGGTTTAAGTCCCTGTGTTGTTCAGTGATTGAAGCGAGTCAGTCTCATTAGAGCCATTCACGCTGTAAACTTCTAGATTCATGGCACTCAGAGGTGCTTTAGCTGTTGACATGCCCTCAGTTCACAATTAAACTGGGTGAACGTATCTCTATACACACCAGTGTGTACTGTGGCAGATGTAAGCAGGGGTGGAAAATATGTTAAGATCCTTTACTTAAAAGAAAACAATCTCTCAATGTAAAAAAATAATGAAAAGCAAAGCATGTGTAGCTGAATTACATGTCCTGAGACTCCTGACGAGTGGAAACATTAGAAACCCTGTTCGGGATGCGTTTAGCTCAGTTGGTAGAGCGCGCGCCCCATATGCCGAGGGTCTGCAGCGGACCCAGGTTCGACTCTCAGCCTGGGTCCCTTTGCTGCGTGTCACTCCCCCTCTCTCTCCCTGTTTCCTGTTCTATCAACAAAAGCCATAAAAGGCAAAAAAAAATATTACGAAAAAAAGAAACCCTGTTCTTTACTAAGTTATTTGTTGTATACTGTAATTGTTGCCACAGTATGTATACTACTTTGGGTATCAATGAGACATCAACATATCAACTTTTCCTGACTTTAGATGTTTTATTTCAGCGCGAACGATTTAGCTAAATCACATCAACATGGATAGGGAGAAGATTATAATAGAACAAATTTAATTCAGCAACAAAACCCACTCAGTTTGGGGTTCTAAAAACCCTTTATACAGAGGAAAACACCTGAATTAAAGACCGAACTGATTTCATTAGAGTTAGACGTGAGTATATCTGAGACAGAGACCTGCCTGCCATACTAATGCAAAACGGACACAGGTCACTTTTATAAAGGGATTTCTGTACAATGGCTAAAACTCTGAGGAAATGTAATTGAAATGCAGTGCAGGTCCCTCTTAGCGACAGGTAAATGTTAAACTCCTAAATCAGGCCTTCAAACTTCATTTCCCCATGTGGGAGACCTTTACAGCACATCAGCAGGGCGGGAACTGTTTTTTTTTTTTTTTTTATCAACATAGCAGCGAGCAAACAGCCGAGAAAGTAGAATAAACTGCGGCTCCACCTGCTGCTGTGAGCCGCATACAAACCAGTGTTTACTCCTCTCATCAGGAACAACAATGGCTCATCATTAGAAAGCTTGTTCTGCCTGCTGATTGTTGGACTGAATTTGTACAGAAGCAGCTTTGGACAGTTTTATTCATCAGCCTGTATTGATGGTGGAAACATTATAGTGATGAGTTTTAAAGTGCTTAATGATCCAGATGCTATTAAAGTTTAGTTGGAGGGGAATGTGATCCGACTTTATGGTGTTTTGTCTGCCGCTTGCTTGCTCGTCTGTTTGTCAGACTATTTTTGCTTGCTGCTTCTCTTTCAGTAGCGTCCTGTTCCGAGTCGTTCAGTGTTCCCGGATTTTGTTTTGCTTTTGTTTGCGTTCTGCTGTTTTTCTGGCAGTGCTCGCTTTTTCCTTGTCATGTTGTTGGCGCCAGATCTGCTGTCTCTCCCCATCTCTTATAAGAAATGCCAGAAAATATCTAACTCTGCTTTTTCCTTTAAAGCTCCTGTTTGTAAGATGGTAAAACTGACGCTTTGGGTTTCCCAACTCGTCAAATACTGACGCTTTCAGATGGTGGCCGACCCGACCTACAATCCTAAAGCGTCAGTATCTGACGAGTTGGGAAACACAAAGCGTCAGTTTTACCATCTTACAAACAGGAGCTTTAACTATTGACAATAGCATCTTTTGTGTGTTTGAATGTTTAAATCCAGTAGCTAGTTAAAAGTGTGTATACTTTACATTCTTTATCAGATAATTTCTCCTGTTTTCTTTACAACTAATTGATTCATTGTTAAATTATTAAATGACAGCGAATAGTTTAGTTCCCAGAACCTGAGGTGATATCTTCAAATATAGATATATATAAATATTGTTTTCTCTGATCAGGAGGTCAAAACCCAAACATATTCAGTTTATGATGATATGAAACAAAAGAGAAAAGCAGCAAATCATCACAATTGAGAAGCAGCAATAATCAAAATATTTGTTTGCTTGATAAATAACTGAAATGGTTAATGGACCAATTGATTAATCGAGTAATCCTTCTCAGCGCTACTTTAAGACCATTGTCCGAGTTCATCAGAATCATAATTTTTTAAAGGCTCATAGTGTTTTCTAGATGAGGAAAGAGAAAGTGTAAAGAAGAAGTAAAGATTCATTCATTCAGCTGCTGGTTTCATTTCTGTTCAGCCTTCAAGCTGTGAGCACATTGCATATGCATTTATAAACCTTATGTTTTTAGATAGAAAATCAAACCCAGCAGGAAAACGAGTGGACAGGGATCAGGAATCGTGTAAAATGTTCCTGTATTAAAATGGTTGATGTTTTGTAGCTATCAGGGCGTCCTCACAGAATGCATTTGAATTGTTTTCCATACCCTCACAAATGAATAGGTTTATTGCCAGTGACTCCAAAAAAGACGAGTGTTGCAGTGCACCATTGACAGACAGAGCAAACCTTACGTCAATTTAGTTGGGTCTAAGCACCAAACATACTTCGGTAGGTTTAGGGACTTACCATGCTTTCGTTATGTAATTTAAGTTACATACGCATGTTTGTTGTACATGACATTGATTAACGTTGTTAGTACATTACTATGACTCTGTTCACTTCTGGTCTCACATGAGACACGAACAGCAGTCTCTTGTATAAGAATCCTGTGTTAGGTTGAGCCATCCACCCACTCAAACCTCCTCCCTGTGTGGGCTGTGTAGCTCTTTTTACTATATCACCTGACTTCCTCTTTGCTGCTGTAATAATTACTAAAGCCACTAGAGTTCACCACTTAACAATAAACCTAAATATAGGTTGTGTATTAGGATTGAACCCATGTTGAATAATTGGAGTTAACCCCTAGTAATATGTTTCTGTTAATATCTCTCTGTCTGTCTGTCTGCCTATCATCTGCAGGAAACGCCTTTGTGGTGAGCCTGGCTCTCGCTGACTTGGTAGTCGCCATCTATCCCTACCCGCTGGTCCTGACGGCCATTTTCCACGATGGCTGGATCGCCGGCTACATCCACTGTCAGATCAGTGGGTTCCTCATGGGCCTCAGCGTCATTGGCTCCATCTTCAACATAACGGGCATTGCCATCAACCGTTACTGCTACATCTGCCACAGCCTCAAATATGACAAACTGTTCTCCAACAGCAACACCATGTGCTACGTCGTGCTCGTCTGGGCGCTCACCATCCTCGCCATAGTGCCAAACTGGTTCGTGGAGTCACTGCAGTACGACCCGCGTGTGTACTCCTGCACCTTCGCCCAGTCGGTGAGCTCACTGTACACCATCACGGTGGTGGTGGTGCACTTCATCCTGCCGATCGGCATAGTCACCTACTGCTACCTGCGTATCTGGATCCTCGTGATCCAGGTGAGGCGCAGGGTCAAGCCAGACTCGCGGCCAAAAATCAAGCCGCACGACCTCCGCAACTTCCTCACCATGTTCGTGGTGTTCGTGCTCTTCGCAGTCTGCTGGGCGCCGCTTAACCTGATTGGCCTGGCGGTGGCGCTGGACTCCAGGCTGAGTCGGGCGATACCGGAGTGGCTGTTCACGGCCAGCTACTTCATGGCGTACTTCAACAGCTGCCTCAATGCTGTTGTCTATGGTGTCCTGAACCATAACTTCAGGAAGGAGTACAAGAGAATCGTCCTGATAATCTTTAAATTTCACTGCTGAGATGATATGCTGTGGGAAGGGGGGAAGCAGAAAGCGGGGGGTAATTTTTTACTTTTGTGACAAGAGAAAGCTATTAAAAAGCAATGGAAGACAGACAAAGAGGAACTTGACCTTGAAAAAGAGGGGAAAACAGTGCTAATGAAAGGGAAGAAAACAAATAAAGGTACTATAGAAAGACGACAGAAAAAATAGAAGAACTTTAATAGCTGGAGGTGTGGAGGAGGAGAGATGAAGTGAAATAAATGATGCCACACTAAGAGTTATCAGTGATGCCTTCAGGGAATCTGAGAGACTTAAAAAAACAAAGAGAGGGATGCAGAGACCATAGAGACAGAGTAGTTCTTAGTAATGTGTTTTATCATGACTTTTTTGGGTAATGAAGTCATAAATTATTATTTAAATTTAAAAAACATATTGTTACTTATAACTTCGTACTTCAATTTGATGTTGGACAATTCAAACATTGTGATTATCTCCTTCCCCCTGATTCATTTTGATGCATAAAATCCACTATGAACTAGTTTGAAGACGGTGGATGACGACACTGTCTCTGTTTCTGTGCACAGAAAAAGGATTTTCATCAACTCTGCTCAGACTACAGAGAGTGTTATCTTGTAAACATAATAAAAGAAAAGTAAAATGGTGCTTTTGGGAAAATTGAGTGATGTGACATCCAATATACTTTCAAATCAAGGGTTGATTCAAGGTGCTACACACCTGAAAGTCAAGATGGAGAGTCTTCTTGACTACCATCCTGTTTGTTTACAGTCATTATTTTGATATTTTAAATGTGAAATTAGTGATTTTTTGAGGAACAAGCCAAACTCTCACTGGGTTGAATAAAGAAAACAATGAAAGGATTGATGAGGTGCTAGACAAACGTTAACAGGGATGTAGTCACAAATGTGATGATGACTTGAGGCTCAGAAAATCTGGCTTTGACCACTGACTTGTGACTTAACTTTGACTTTACCCTTTTTAATTTAATTGACTTGATATCATTACCAAGCCAAAAGATCAAATATTGCTTGTTTAAAAATGATAAAGGAGTGATCTCAGAAGAAACGGAATTACAAAAAGTGACAAAATGTTGCTATGATGTCAATCAATGTCTGCAAACCACGGATATGTTGAAATGTTGCATTAATTGTTTAAGTTGCAGTTTTATGCTGTGACAATGCTGTGCTTTAAGTCTGGTTAGGATTATACATGAAAACCACTCAGTTAGGTTTAGGAAAAGATCTGTTTTAAAATAACTGTGTTGGTCACAACACACACTGCTGGACAATGTCCTGACATCTTGTTAAAAAATATCTAGTTGTTTTATATGCTTCCAATTTTTGACACTGCTCCACTGCTCCACTGCTCCACTGCTCGGCCAGGGTTAGTAAAAGCTCATGTTTTGCCAAAATAGAGCTGGTTCTCTTACAAATGTTAAAACACTGGCTCAAACAGTGGTCTCTGGCTTGGCAGCTGTCTCAAAATATGTTGGTTAGTTTTATGAAAAGATGGTTAGGCTCACCTGGTTCTATCACCACAAACACAGCTGTATATTGTTTGAGTGTCTTGTCAAAAATATCCAGAAGGTTTCACATTAACAGATTGCTCAAAACCAACAGTGGTTTGCAGCTGAACGTGATATGAAACATAGGTGTTAAACATGCACATTTGCACATATCCCTGGATTGTAGAAAGGTCAAATGTAAATTCAATTTGAACTTCCTATATGGTAATTAATAAACTCAGTAGATGCTCCTGATAGTATTGCAGTAACTCAGCCACACGGTGGTGTCGTACAGAAGGGTTTTCACTCTGAAAGTTGCATGAATATAAATGTCTCCGAGAATCACTGATCTGTTTATGGGAAAAGATTGTGGTGACAAAACCGGGTATTTCAAGCCATAATACGATGTTTTCCAAACTCTAACCAAGTGTTATTGCAAAACCACGATACATCTGTGGTTTTGCAGAAATTTATATTGCCAACAATTGCCATTCAAAATTTAAAAAAAATTCCAACACTGAAGAAAGACTGAGAATTTTTCAAATAATAAATTGGTAATTATAACTATAACTCTGTTGTTTAAAAAGTTTAAATAGTTTTACGTGTGGTGAAGGGGCCAGAGTGACTTGAATGGACTTGCACTTGACTTTTAGTGCCAACATTCGGAGCTCAGACTTGAATCTGACTTTCAAAACAAAGACTTTTGTCCCACCTATGGAGGTTTTTCCTCTAAAGCTGTTGAGTCTTTTATCCTCTGGGACTGTCTCACCTCTTCATGTCATCAGTTTCTTCTACCTGGAACAAAACCAGGTGGGCTGGACTTCTCACCTCCTCCACATCCTGCGTTACTCACTCAGACCATACGAGGATGTTTTCTCACATGTGGACCAGATGAGTCTGCGTGTACCAAACCGAAAAGAACAAAACAAAACACGGTGTCTCTGCCATTCAGCAGCAATACTGTGTTTCATTTCTAACTCTTCCGCACACATAAAAACTGTCTAACACGTCAGTGTACTCACGCTGGGCCCTATTCCCACATCACACACCCTCCCAGCAGGGACCACATTTATTTTACTCTTTACATTTGAATAGCAAACACGAGAATGACTCAGAAAAAAAAGAGACGTATAAATGAGTAATTATGCTTTCTGACCACATCACTGTGTTTCACACTCCTGCAAAGTGGAAGATGAATGTTGCATATGAATGAATAAGCGGGGTGTTGCTGCTGTGATAATCTGTCTGTGATTCAGTCCCATTTGAATGAGTTTACTGTGTGCGTGTGTGTGTGTGTGTGTGTGAGAGAGAGAGAGGGAGAGAGGGTGTGTGTAAGTCTTTGTTTCATTTTTGTGCCAAATTGTTGCCGGTTCCAAACCCAGGGAAGGTCTTTAAAGTGAAATGCTCTTTCATGGTGCGGGAGCCAGTAGACATCAACTGGATAATCTGCAGGTCAAACATTTGGACATCCAATCAGAATTTGTTAAATAGACATCTTAACTTAGCTTTAAGACTGGGGAAACTAAATTAAACTAAACTCTAAATTAAAAGTGGCTGCTGCTTGTGGCTGACAGACATGGCAGATCAATCTAAACTGACTCTTGGCAAGAACGAGAGGAATCATTTTTCCCAAAGTGTAGATCAATACCACTCTCATGTCTGTATGTGAAGCTGGAGGTGACTAGCTTAGATTAGCATAAAGCTCATAGATTCAGACAATGTACCTGATTTTTATTTAACCTGAGTTAAAACAGAAATAAAAGATGAGGTTCTGGGCTCTGGAACAACTTCTGACAGCCAGGTGCAGAGACTTCTGGAAGGCTTGTTTACAGATCGTTGTTGTGAAAAGAAAAATATGTGTGTAAGTATGTTGACGTGAAATACAGCATTCTAATCATTGAGCTTTAGAGGTGCTTCTAAGCACATCCATCAAGCTAGCTGTAACCCCCTGATAAATTAAGCTAAGCACCTCCAGTCTCAAGATTTCTGTGTCAAAATCACTTTATTGCTTCATTGTTATATCAACTTTGTCAATCTTTGCAAGTACTTTGGCAAAGAAATATTGTAAGAAGGCAAATAATTTATAAATATAAGCAAAACAATATATACATCTAGGTCAACTGAATTTAAGGTTCGGTTGTTACTCTATGACCTAATTATGGAATTTGAAAAATGTCTTGTACCTGGAGGCACTTTAATAAATGAAAAAAAATTAATAATGACTGTGGATCATGTAGGTCATTATGAAACTCTGGGCTAAAATCTAATTATCTTTGTCAACCCAGGGCTAAATGTGTCACATATAAACTTTGTTTCAACTGCATTAATGAGTATATTTCAGTGTGTAGCAGATTCTACATACTGTAATAGACTCATTGAAATAATGTGAAAACAAAAGTTTAAATGTAGTAACAGTAATCCTGTTTTGAAAGAACTTGAAAATGTGCTCAGCTTTGACCTGCTTATTAAAAACCATGTCTACTGGTTTTAAAGTATGAATCCCCAACTCTCAAATGGATGAAAATGCAGTGGGAGTCACACGGATTCTCTTAAAAAGCAAATTTTCCTGATCAGTTCATCTTCCTTCAACAGTTAAAAGGTTAGATATTAGATAAAAGAATTAGTCTGCAGAGTAAAACCCCGCCTCCCCAGTGGAGATGGAGGTTAATTTAAATCCATATGAGCTGGAGTGAGTTAATCAACCCCAGGTGTCGGCTACAAGAAAAACCTGGTGAGAACAGCAGCAGATTTAATTGGCCTGCTGAGGGTTTAAAAAATACAGTACCGGCATTTTTACCTGTAGTGGTGTAAATCAAAGGTTTCCTTTTCTTCGTCCTTTAAGCGCTAAAAATCAATGCAATTACCTGAGCTTGTCGTTGTCTGTGTGTTTGGAAAAAAAAAAAAGAATATATAAAAAATAAAGTGTCTGTGTCTCTGGCTGAAGGCCAGCTGGTCGCATTGGAAGCCAACAGTGAATGAGAATGTACCCGTTTTCCTTTCATACGCTGTTTTGCACATCGCCGTGGAAGATGTTTCCTCTGAATGTTTGTAATGTTGATGAGACAAAAGAAACCAACCATGCCCTGGAAAACATGTCTTAATAAAAGAACGTTCACTGTGAACTGCCGCCTCTGTCTGTCACTTTATTTACACTGATTCCAACTTCTGCTCAATCTCTGTTTACTGTAACACTGATCATGGGAAAAAGCATTCTTTTAGCTGATCAATATTTAATGTTGTTGTAGGTTGAAACAATATATTTTTTTTGTCATCAAAGACAGACTCCCTGAAATCCCACAACTTCCTTTTAGCTTACTTTGGATGTGTTTGAAAACACACATTGCTGATGCGATGTCAAACTATTCTGTTAACTGGGCTGAATAACATGAAAATACTACAACAAGTGTGTAAAAGCTTGAAACAGTTTGACATTTTTGGATTATTTTATTTATTTATTTTAATAAGCATTTAATAAAAATCAATGCCAATTCCTTCCTGTACTGGTTTTAACAATATTTTTACTAAAAATGGATCAATATTTTATTGAAAAATTGTCTTTTTCCAGTAGTTTCCAGGTTATGTGGCCCATTGACTCAAAATAAATGCCAAACATCTTTCTGTGCTGGTTGAATGAGACACACCTCTTTTCATTGGATTTTAATGCTTTTTCAGTTAACCCATAATAAGTTAAATGGGAGCCAAACTGTCAGTTTGTCCTGCGTACCAAACCAAAAGTGTTTGCCTGATTGCTTCCAGAGGCACATGTGTGCAACCGGCACAAATTTTCCTTCAAGCTGATGTTTAAATTATGAAGGTTAAGGACATTCAGGGATGCAATTAGAGCTAAATAGCAAAATGGGGAAGTGTATTTTTATAAAAACACTAAGTGATACTAAGATCAATACCTGATGTCTGTGCATTAAGTGCAGAGCTGGAGTTGGACAATTAACCTTGCCTTTAAATTGTTACTGGACAGAGTTAGATGTGTGTATTTTGATCCGTGCAGAGCTAGGTTAGGTGTTTACTGCTGTGTCAGTCTTCAAACTGGTGTTTTAGCATTTTTATTATATGTCTTCCTCCATATCTAACCTATATGCTAGTCTCAGACCCAGCCATGGCCAAATACAGTCATTTTGTAGGTAGTCTTGATGGAAAATTATAAAATAAGTTGATGACTAATGCTTTCTTCATTTCTACGATGCTGCCAAGGGTAGCATCATGGGACTGGACCGAAAACATAACTGTACAAAAAGTTTAGAACCTTTTTCACAGTTAATTTAGGTACATGGCATATTGGGTTATGCCATCGGATACTGTGTTATGCCATGCAATATTGTGTGATGCCATGTGACTGTATACTGTAAATGCCAATCAATATCTGCTATAAATTACCAAAAGTGTTGAACCACATTTTCAGTATAGTGCATATTGACATTTCAGGTTAATTAATTATTTGCACAATATTTCCAAAATTGATTGTCATCTCTTGTACATTCTTTCTTATCTGAACTCCTAAACCCTCCTCCACTTGATACTCTTGCCGTTTTTGGATGTCCTCTCTTTCCAAAGTCTTCTTCTCTCCATCTCTCATGCTTCACTCATCTCTCCTAAACTCTCTCATCTCTCTGCCTTGTCTTGCTCAATTTCAAATAAATCACTCCACCTCTCTTTGTGTCTCTGTCATTTCAGCCTAAAGAAAGCTCTCACCAGACTGACATCTGATTAGTTTCTCTTCACCAAATGAACCTTTACATTTACATTAATATTTAGGGCACTAAGCAGATGCTTTTGTCCAAAGCGACTTACAATAAGTACATTTGTCACAAGAAAGAAACCACAACATATCACTGTCGATAAAGTAAGAGAGAAAATATAGAAACAATATCGCTATGCAGGGTTGGGGTCTGAACAAGTGAGTCTTAAGGCCCACACACTGCCCAGACGTCCAACTGCCTTATCCGACCACTCTCCGACCACTCTGTTGCCTCTTGTCTGACACGTTTGGCAGTAAAGTTGCATTGAACACACCGCTTCGACGTGCTGCCAGCTCCACAGTAATGTGAACGTTCTGTGCTTGCGTGAGATGCAATAAGCGGGTGGTGATAGTGTTAAAGACACTGGACTAGAGGTTTATGTACGCAACTGTCTTTACTTTTGATCAAAACAAAACTTAACTATTTCAGACAAAAACAGCTGCATACTAAACATGCAGCGAGACATTACCAAACGAACACAGATAAATTCATCCTGAACAGACATAATAACAGCTAGTCTCATGCAAGAACTCCAAAACATGAAAACAAGAAATGACGGACCGGAGTGCGTAGAAAACCAATGCGCACACAGTATTCCGCCCTTCCCACACACCACGCTGATTCGCTAGCACACCGCCAATCAGATAATCCAATGGCTCAGACGTCTGACAGCCAACCTCCTCAGACTTCGCATGCTGAATTGGATCAGACAACGTCCGAGCGGCTCCGAAAGCTTTCGAGGCAGCTGAACACAAAGAACAGAAATGTTCCTGACCTCGTCCGAGTCTCTCCAAACGCTTCAGACGTCCAACGGTTGGGCTGGTGTGTTCCTGCCTTTAGGTCCTGAGTCTTTTGTGGAAGATGGTGAGTGGTTCGGCTGTCCTGTCGGTATTTAGTTCCACCACTGAGGCGCCAGAACAGAGAAGAGTTGTTTGCTCTCGGCAATGGTGGTACCAGCCGGCCAGCTCATGTAGTGGAGCGAAGTGCTCTTGTTTGGGTGTGTGGTCTGACCAGTGTTTGGAATTAGATGGGTGCAGTTCCATTGATGGCCTTGAATCGCCTTGAATTGAATGCAGGCCGCAACAGGAAGCCAGTGGCGAGCACAGAGGAGGGGGAGGACGGGGGAAAAGAGAAGACCAGTTGGGTGTGCAGATCTGCATAACAGTGGTAAAAGAATCCATGTGATGTGATTGCAGAGCCTAGTGATCTAGTGTATAGTGAAAACAGAGGTGGTCCTGGTACTGAGCCTCTCCAAACTGTTTACACTGGGAGGAGAGGAGGATGGAAAAACAGGAGACTAAGGAGAGTTTGGAAGAGGAAGGAGGAGGAAAACAAGGAGGAGAGGGAAGGGAGATAAAATGACAGGAGTGATGGAATGAAGGGCCTAAGATAAGAAAACAGAGGTGATGGGAAAGTAGAGCTGAGGGAAAGAGATAAGATTTTATCCTGCCTTCTTTCCTCAGGAGTTATACACCAGATTTACATTCAAATGTAACTTGATTTAGTTTGAACAGCTCAAGTCACAAATCAAATCATAAACAATTTCAATGGCAAGATGGAAAAATTACAATTATGTTTCTTTAATGTAATAATGTGAGGAAGATTAAAGTCTTCTCATCGATTTAGACAGATTTGTGGTTTTTGTCTTGTCACTGGAAGTCACATGTTTCATGTACATCATCGCTAGGAGTGCAAAAAATCCTAACCCGGAGAAATCACCCTCTTAAAGATGCAATTTCAATGTAGTTTGAGAAGTCATATTTTAATCACAAATAAAGCTAATGTTCCCTCACTATAGGCCTACTTAGCAATGTTTACGTTAAGGATATTGTAGCCTGTAATAAGACCTGTGCAGTGTGCATAGGCTATTAGAGCAGGTAAAACATTCCCTGTTATAATTTCTTTGCTTCATTGTCTATCTGCATTAGGCCTACAGTAGGCTTTGTAGGGTATTAAGAGAAAAAAAATAATTGTCATTTAAAAGAGACCACACACCCAGACTACACCCACCACCACAATTTTAATTCACCACAGAGGGCAACATAAGGAATCAAAATTAGAATAATTAACATAGGCACCTCCCTGTAGTCAAGGTGACCATAGAGAGGCTGAATTCAAGGCGAGACTGCTAAATATTTGCAAGCAAGCTATCCCTGCTCCTCCTCAGAGGTTGGGGGAGATGATGTCTCACTCTCCACGTCTTCTTGCTCTTCCTTTACTTTTTTTTTTTTTCCAAAGAACCTCTGTATATCCATAATAACTAACTACTATAAACCTCTATATGTCCATTATAACTAACTACTTTAAACCTCCGTATATCCATAATAACTAACTACTATAAACGCTGCAATGGTACTAAACAATATGCTAATAGACAAACTCTAATATCAGTGACGCATAGAGGGGGGAATAAGAATAACACTGATGTTGAATTTGCAACAAATTATTCTGACTGACTCTGCCCAGTGTTGTTTTTGGCAGCCACTTTAGATTGAGTCTTAGTCTAATGGGGCGTTCAGACCGAACACGACAGACACGAATTCAATCGCTTGAGACGCTTGTATCGCGCTGCTTGATCATTTTGGACTATTCACGTCATTCGCACTTGTCGCAATTGACGCTCAGGGGGAAAAAAAAGACGACGTGCTTGCCCGCTCATTTTTGAACCGGTATTTCTCAACCCGCTCTCTTTCCACGTCGATCATGGCTGATATCACCACCGTTGCTGCACTGTACCTGCTGTACAAGTCCCAGAAACGCCGGAAAACCACGCGCCGTCGTGTCTGGGTTCATGAAGTCCTCCGGAGACACACGGAGCTGGGGGAATTTCACTGTCTCCTCCAGGAGCTCTGACTGGATGACGACCGGTTCCAGCGGTACCTCAGGCTGACCGGAGCCCAGTTCGAGGACCTGTTAGCTCGGGTCGGTGCCAACACACAGCTACAATTAGCTTCTCCTCCATGTTGGTCTGAGTGTAAACAACCGTACGTGAGGGAAGTGACGTCGTCGGCTTGAACTCGTCGCTGATTGGATGTCATGGCGCGATGCTGCCTGAAAAGTTTTATATTTTCAACTTTATTCGCGTCGCTTCAGATGCGCTGCTTCAGACGCTCCCGACGCCCCAGACGCTTTAGACGCGCCGCTTCTCGCTGTGCTAGATGCTCCATTCGCGCCGCCGCCACCTGAATCGCGTGTCATTGCGCCATTTACATTGATTTTCAATGTAGAGTTGCCGCTCAATTCGTTTCTATCGCGTTTGGTCTGAATGCCCCTTTAGTCTTTTGGACTAAAATGCTTTTTAGTTTTAGTCAAATTTTAGTCATTTCTATATGTGATAGTTTTAGTCCAGTTCAAGTCGATGAAAACTCAAACAGGTTTTAGTCTAGTTTTAGTCAGTTTTAGTTAAAAAAAAAAACTAAAGAAGAAGTATAGTCTTTTAACAAATTAATTTAGGTCAGTAAGTACATAAGATCTACAAGCTCACAATGTGTTGCAATGTGTTGAACTTGTAGATCTTCTATTTACACAACTTATGTGTGACACTCTTGTATGATGAAGTAGGGCATCAATTCATGAAAAAAACAGTTGAAATATGTTGGAAAAAAAGTTGAAAAGTTGAAATATGGAGATAAAAGGTTTCTGTCCAACAGCACTCTCCAATACTTATGGATTATATTTAAAATACGTCCATATATCTGGGGGTAGGCGTAAACATGTGACGTGACCTTAAGTGAACAGTGACAACGAATTTGTCTTTAAAATAAGAGCTTTACATTGCACCCCATTGGAGTTTAGAACTGGGTTCTTAGCGGGGGGCTTTTAATTTGAAAGTAGCGACCATTCCTAGCTTGCCGTTACAACAACAAGCGGACAATGAAGACAGCAGAAATGTCATGCATTTTGAACGTCTAACAGACCACTCACTAACATTTACGTCCATTCTCGTCTTGTCATGTTTTAGTCATCAAAGAGCCATGTTTATCTCGTCACCGTCTCATTATAGTCATGAAAAATCAACGAAATAATTTCGTCATCGTCATCGTTGACGAAAACAACACTGACTCTGCCCATTAATGGGTATATGCCATAAGGAGGGCCAGGTCAGCTTCTGCACAATTTGCGCTGGTGACAATGTTGTATTTGTGGCTGTTGGCTGTTCTATATGCAACCACATAAAAGCCTCTGGGGCTATTTTCATCGTTAGGCAATTATGTCTGATTTATTATTGTTTTTTTAAGGCACAGAGATCCGGGGCTATTGCCTCGAATGCCTAGGTCTAATGACGCAACTGTACATCATGATGATGTGAATCTGATTGCACTGCACTCTGTCCCATTTTCTTTATCGATACACAAACTTTCTGACCTCCCCTAGGCGGGCCTAACAGGTGGATGAAATAGTGCTGAGAAAAAGGTAGTGCTGGAAACGTAGTGACATAGGCGCATTTCCATGGTTGCAGACGCATTTCCATGGTTACTGACAGGTTTCCATGGTTACTAATGGGTTTCTATGGTTACCTCCTCGTCTTCATGGTAACGTGCACATTTCTATGGTTGTCGGCAGGTTTCCATGGTTACTAATGTATTTCCATTGTAACATGCACATTTCCCTGGTTGCCAACGCATTTTACACATTTACCAATGCATCTCCATGGCTACGACACATCTCCACGCTTACAGATGGGTTTCCATGGTTACAGACGCGTTTCCATGGTAACCAATATTCTTGTATGACACATACTAGAAACTTTTCTATTTAATAGGTGAATGTCATATATTATTTAACTTATAGGTTAGTTGGCGAGCAACTGCATCATGTGAGCTAACTGGTAATGTGCTTGCATGAGGCAGTTGCAAATAAGTGAAGCCTGCCACATGCTTAGATAGCTAGCTCATTTGCAGAACAGATTTAAAAAAAAAGAAGTAATAAAGGATGGATATGTCTTCATAGTTGCAAAGCGCATTTCCATGGTAACAGACACATTTCCATGGTTGCAGGCGCATTTCCATGGTAACAGACACATTTCCATGGTTACTGATGGGATTCCATGGTTACCTATTCGTCTCCATGGTAACATACGCATTTCCATGGTTGCTGACAGATTTCCATGGTTACAATGGGTTTTTATGGTTACCTTCCTTGTCTCCATGGTAACATGCGCATTTCCATGGTTGCCGACAGGTTTCCATGGTAACATGCATGTTTCCCTGTTTACCAACGCATTTTACACGTTTACCAAATGTGTCTCCATGGCTTTCACACATTTCCAGGGTCACTGATGGGTTTCCATGGTTACTGATGGGATTCCATGGTTGTCTACTCGTTTCCATGGTAACATACGCATTTCCATGGTTGCTGACAGGTTTCCATGGTTACAATGGGTTTTTATGGTTACCTTCCTTGTCTCCATGGTAACATGCGCATTTCCATGGTTGCCGACAGGTTTCCATGGTAACATGCATGTTTCCCTGTTTACCAACGCATTTTACACGTTTACCAAATGTGTCTCCATGGCTTCGACACATTTCCATGGTCACTGATGGGTTTCCATGGTTACTGATGGGATTCCATGGTTGCCTACTCGTCTCCATGGTAACATACGCATTTCCATGGTTGCTGACAGGTTTCCATGGTTACAATGGGTTTTTATGGTTACCTTCCTTGTCTCCATGGTAACATGCGTATTTCCATGGTTGCCGACAGGTTTCCATGGTAACATGCATGTTTCCCTGTTTACCAATGCATTTTACACGTTTACCAAATGTGTCTCCATTGCTTCGACACATCTCCATGGCTACAGACGGGTTTCCATGGTAACAAACACGTTTCCATCACCTGTAAATTTACAAAAATAATGAAGCCATGAAGTGATTTTTCTCTCTCCCTGAATTTGTTTTAACTGGTAAATTCTGGTTTCACACTGGACACGAACAGCAGTCTCTTGGATGGAAGTCCTGTGCTCATTTAACACTGCTCTTTGTACTACTTCTACTGACTTCCTCTATTTAGCTGCTGTATTAAGTACTACCACCACCAGAGGTTGCTGCTTACAAAGAAACTTCCATAATAAACTGCTTTCACAGCCACAGTCATGTGGTTAATTTCATGAGGAAGGCTGAAATTAGCCAAAATTTGAACCACCTCGGATACTCAGACCACGTCTACGTCAAGCTGATCCCAGCATACAGACCACTTGTCAGATGCTCCAGACCAGCTAACAAACAGATGAAGACATGGCCAGAACGAGCAATCTCTGCTGTCCAGGACTGTTTTGAGTGCACTGACTGGCAAATGTTTAGGGAGGCAGCAGCCACCAATGGCTGACCTGGAGGAGTACACGGCATCAGTTTGGCTTCAGGCTTCATTAGGAAGTGCATTGATGACATCACTGTCATCAAGTCCATAACCATGCGCTCAAACCAGAAGCCATGGATGACTGCTGAGGTACGTGCACTGCTGAGAGCCAGAGACAAAGCCTTCAGAGCAGGATATAAGGAGGCTCTGTGCACAGTGAGGGCAACACTGGCCCGGGCTATTAGGGATGCTAAACGAATATATGCCCAGAAAATCCACGGCCAATTCAGAGACAGTGAAGACTGATGGAAGCTGTGAGAGGGCATCCAAGCCATCACCAACTACAGGACAACAACATCAGCCTGTGACAGTGATGCCTCCCTGCCTGATGTGCTAAACGTTATCTATGCCCAGTTTGGAGCAGAAAACAATGTGGTGGCAAAGATGAACACCCCCCCTCCCAGCGAACAAGTGCTACATCTGACCACGGCTGAGGTGAGAAAGACTCTGCGCAGAATCAACCCGCGTAAGGCTGCTGGCCCTGACAACATTCCACGGAGTGTGCTCAAAGGATGTGCAGACCAACTGGCAGATGTTCGCACGGACATCTTCAACATCTCCCTGAGCAGTGCCACTGTCCCATCGTGCTTTAAAATCACCACCATTGTCCTTGTGCCCAAAAAGTCTCCTGTGTCCTACCTCAACGACACCCGCCCCATCGCACTCACCCTACCATCATGAAGCGCTTTGAGAGGCTGATCCTGAGGCACATAGAGAACCTTCTGCCTCCCACCCTAGACCCCTGCAGTTCGCATAACGAGTCAACCGCATCGCCAGCGATGGCATCACCACCACCCTCCGCCTGGCACTCACCTAACTGGATAAAAAGGACACTTATGTCAAAATGCTGTTCATAGACTTCAGTTCAGCATTCAACACAATCATCCCCCAGCACCTGACTAGGAAGCTGAGCTTGCTGGGCATGAACACATCCCTCTGCAACTGGATCCTGGATTTTCTGACGGGGCGACCCCAGACAGTTCGGATCGGGAATAACACCTCCAACACCACGACACTGAGCACAAGGGCACCTCAAGGCTGTGTGCTTAGTCCACTGCTGTTCACACTCCTGACCCACAGGAGTGGGCACTACACGACTCAAACCACATCATCAAGTTCGTCGATGATGCGACCGTGGTGGGTCTCATCGACAAGAACAACATGTCATCATACAGAGAGGAGGTGGAACAACTGATAACCTTCAGCAAAATCAACAACTTGTCCCTGAATAAAGACAAAACCAAAGAGATGGTTGTTGACTTCTGGAGAACACAAAGGGACCATAAGCTACTGACATCCACAGATCCCTGTTGGATATCAGGAAGAACACCAAATTCCTTGGTGTCCACCTGACGAAGAACCTAACCTGGTCCCTAAACACCAGCTCCACCATGAAGAAAGCCCAGCAGCGTCTCCACTTCCTGCGAAGGCTGAGGAGAGCCCACCTCCCAACTCCAATTTTTACCACTTTCTACAGAGGGACTATAGAGAGCCTCCTGGGTAGTTGCATCACCGCCTGGTTCGGAAATTGCACCAGACTGGATCGCAAGAACCTGCAGCAAGTGGTGAGGACGGCTGAAAAGATCATCAGAGTCACTCTCCCCTCCATCTACTGGCCCTGATGGCATTAACTCCAGACTACTGAAGGACTGTGCAGACCAGCTCTGTGTAGTACTCCTGCACATCTTCAACCTGAGCCTCAGTCTGGAGAAAGTTCCACTCCTGTAGAAAACATTGTGCGTGGTTCCTGTACCTAAGACTGCGCACCCCAGGGAGCCCAACCACTTCAGGCCAGTGGCTTTGACCTCTCACCTGATGAGGACCATGGAGAGGATCATTCTCACCCACCTTTGTCACCTGGTGAACAGTGAGATGGACCCTCTGCAGTTTGCTTATCGACCTGGCATTGGTGTGGATGACACTGTCATCTACCTGTTGCACAGGTCACTTTCACACCTGGAGAGCACTGGGAGCACTGTGAGAGTCATGTTTTTTGACTTCTCCAGTGCTTTCAACACAATCCACCCATCACTGCTAAGGGGGAAGCTGAAAGGAGAGGGAGTCGACTGCCACCTGGCTGCATGGACCACCGACTACCTCACAAACAGACCGTAGTATGTGAGGCTCCGCGACTGTGTGTCTGATGTGGTAGTCTGCAGCACGGGAGCTCCACAGGGTACGGTGCTCTCTCCGTTTCTCTTCACACTCTACACATCAGACTTCAGTTACAACACGGACAGCTGCCACCTCCAGAAGTTCTCTGAAGACACAGCCATTGTTGCACGTGTGACAGAGGGGAACGATCTGGAGTACAGGAAGGTCATCACCAACTTTGTTGCCTGGTGTGAACTGAACCACCTGTGCATTAACGCCAGCAAGACAAAGGAGGTGGTGATTGATTTCAGGAGGAAGGCTCCTCAGACTGCACCAATGAACATCCAGGGTTTGGACATTGAGATCGTGGAGGAGTACAAATACCTGGGTGTTCACATAAACAACAAACTGGACTGGACACACAACACAGATGTCCTGTACAAGAAGGGCCAAAGTCGCCTCCATCTGCTGAGGAGACTGAGGTCCTTTGGTGTGTGCTGGTCAATGTTAAAAACTTTTTATGACTCTGTGGTAGCATCAGCGATCTTTTACGCTGTGGTCTGCTAGGGCTGTGGAAGCTCAGAGAGGGACAGGAAGAGACTCAATCAGCTGGTCAAAAGGGCTGGCTCAGTCTTGGACTGTCCTCTGGACTCCATTGAGGAGGTGGGTGAGAGTAGGATGTTAGCCAAGCTGTCATCAATCATGGACAACCCCTCTCATCCCCTACATGAGACTATGGGGGCTTTAAGCAGCTCCTTCAGCAACAGACTGCTTCACCCACAGTGTAAAAAGGAACGCTACCGCAGGTCGTTCATTCCAACTGCTGTAAGACTGTTCAACATCAATAACTCTTAATGTAGCGTCATAAGCACCTACTTATCTTGCACTAATTTACACTTCTACCTCCAGCATCTTATGCAATTATCCTGTGCAATAATACTATTTTACTATTTTTATATTTTGTATATATACATATTCATATTAATACACTGAGTCTGTTTATTTGTAAACACCGTGTTTAAACACTTTTTATTTATGCACCCAACCTCAACAAAGCAATACTTTAACACTTTACTTAAATTTATATAATGCACATTCTTGCCTCCTATAATACAATGCAAATAATGTGTTGTATATTTTATTTAATTTTATTTAATTTGATCTTTTCTCTCTTATTCAAATCTTTTTTAGTATTTTCTTTAGTATTCTAAGTCCTGTACTTTTTGTATGTCTGTCCACCTGCTATTGTGACGAGTAAATTTCCCCGATGTGGTATAAATAAATGTCTAAAGTCTAAAGTCTAAAGCCTCAGACATTTACACCACAGACGTGCATCTGTAAAGCAACCAGCACTGTGGAAGACCCCACCCATCTCACATAGACTTTTCTCCCCATTCGATCTGGCAGAAGTTACCGTAGCATACGGTCTGTCACTACCAGACTACAAAACAGCTTCTTTCCCCAGGCCACACGACCCCTCAACGCTCAGGGACTGATCTGATCACCTCTGTTGCCCTGTTGTATGCTGTCCTGTATCATTGTTTTGTATTTGTCTGATGTACTATTGCACCTCATGTAAATAATAATAGTAATAATCATACAGTCGCTTCACAAGCCTTTTTGCACTACACTATGAGTTATAGTAGCATTTGGTATTGTTGTTGTTGTCCTATGTTGTTTGTTTGCACTGAAGCTTCTTGGGAAATGTTATTTCATTCCACTGTGTACTGTGTATATGGCTGGAATGAGAATTAAACCCCTCTTGAATCTCTTAAATCTTGAATATTCATTTAGTTTCTGACACATCTTGTTATGTTCATGACATATTTATATGTTCTAGGAGTTCACTATGTGGGATACAAAAAGTGTGGAAGAAACAAAGACATATGCTTGTGGTTGTGAAATCACTATGTAGGGGGATAAACTTTGCAAACCCCCAGACTGATGTGGGCACACTGAGTGTCCAAAAAAAGACATAAACAAAGTCATTAAGAAGAGGAAAGAGATGAGAACGCTCCGACTTCTTCTCATGCTAATCCCTTTCGACTATATGTCTTTAATAAATCTTTCTAAAAGAAGAGATACAGTGAGGAGTTTCTCAAACTTGACCATAAAAGTTGAGCTTGTTAAATAAAAAGATTTTATCTAAATATTCCTGCTGCTGTTATACATTCATATATTTCACCTTTTCAACAATATATGAATGCACTGTATAATGTATGTAATTCTCTTTGCTTCCAGAGCGGAGACACATTTTAATGTCAGGATCTTTGACTTTTTATGCAGACATTTCTCAGCTGAAATATAAAAAGAGACTGTGTGCAGGAGTAAAGTTTTTTAAACTTTAAGAAGTATGGTTTTAAAAATGCAAAGTTATCTTTGTCTGACCTTTATCAGGAAGATAAATCTGTGAATCTTCCTTGCAAATTATCATTAGATTTTAGATCTAGACAGGGACCAAGCTGTCATTAATACATGTAAAACAAAAATTTTTTTCCTTCTGAGAAGTTTATGTAATTTTTTCTTTTGTTCAAAGAATTACCATTAAAAATCTTCAAGATGATTTCACTTTAGTTGTCATAAATGTTAAGGGTACTATAATGACACAATCTTTTTGATGTTATTCAAAATGTACATTTTGCAGATCAAATGTCTCAATCTTGTCTGTAATTTTTTCTATTTACAACTTCACATTGTAGATTAACAGATGCATTTTTTAAGGTTTTGATCAAGGCCACACAAACAAAGCCCTGCATTACTAGCAAGAGTGATTCAGTGAGAATTCTGCTGACTATTTTGTGTTGTATCAACATCAGTTAAGTCGAGGGTGGCAGCCACAGATCAGTCGTTCTTTGGTTACGTGCAGAATCACAGTGCAGGACGATGTAAATCCTTGCAGGCAACACTTGTTCTGATGCTGTTGCAGCCAGCGGGTTGAGAGGAAACAAGCAGCAGAGATTAAAATAAAGAGGAGCAGGTGGAGGACGAGAGGTGAGAGAGGAACGCACGAGAGGTGAGAGGATAATAGCTACGAAGTGAGACTACAGGAGTGATAGAGGAGGCAGGAGGTGTGGGGGGATAGAGAGGGGTGACTCAAACATGAAGGAGGAGGAGGGACAAGAAGTACAGGGTGAGAACAAAGGTTATGAAGGAGAGGTGATGAAATGAGGAGTGGCTGAGATGAGGGGAGAGGAGGAGATTATGAAGAGTGTCTCATTCATATGACACTCGATAAAATTATTGAGTTAGTCCGACTATGATCAGATTTTTAAGATGCATGTATACACCTTAGTCTGACTAAAATTGGACCAGATCGGATTTCTCACAGTCGGATTAAAACGCCTAGATTATCCGATTGGTAGTCGCAGTACTCGTGCATGTATACGTTACAGCAGATTGGATTCGGATTTTTGCGCTCTGTGCAGGCTTTGGATTCTTTTCCCGGGGCCGTCAGCTGGAAGTAGAAGGACAGCGACAGCGACGGCGACGGCGACGGTGGCGGTGACGTCTTTCCTCCGAATGGACATGCACCGGCCAATAATTGGATTTTCTCACAGGCATGTATACTCGGACAATTGCAGTTGTCCGATTGAGTAGCATAGTTGAACTATGGCTGTAATCTGGTTTAGATGTGCATGTAAACGTACTGATTTGAGTTTTTCAGGTTTTTTTGATGAGTGGAAGAAAAGCATTTATTTTAAAATATAAAGTTTAAGGCAGCATTAACAGGTCAACCAGTAAGCAGGAGACATATTAAACTTCAGAAAAAGGTCTCTGAGCTTCTTTCTTGTTTTGAGGCGTTCCATCTCTCCCCTACACTTGCACTCATGTCACACCACAGCTGCTGTTCAAATCATCTGCCCCTTCAAGTGGTTGTCAGCTTATTGTAATTCATGTCACAAATGATAGCATTAACATTAGGGCAGTAAAGTATCTTAGGCACACACTGATACTGAAGTGTAATATAATTACAAATAATGTGCCACAAACTAGCAGCTATGAAGACGTGCATGTTGCCGATGAAACACAGATACTTTGTGATACCATCGGTGTTCGATTATTGTCAGAACCTTGGTAGAACCTAAAACCAACCATCAAAATTTTGTCACAGTGATAAACAACACAATAATTTTGGACCTGACAAACATGGTAAAAATTGGGAATACACAATATACATGAGATCATTAATGCCGCCAATAAACACAGAGAAGAGGAAGAAGGACAATACTGTTTTTGCGTTGTTGACGTTGAGCTGCCTGTGTATAACCACGCAATGTTGACAAGAGCCACACACGTCGCCACTGGAGTGGGCATTGTTTTTCAAGTTCAGAAGAATAAAGCACAACTGTAACTTGCAACACGTGTTCGCAAGTGTTTCGGAGAGGAGGGAAAAAGTCTCAGTTTAACACAATAATTCCTATTAGAGATTTTCAGAATAAATTGTCCATCTTTGCCAGCTACATCTGAGCCTTTTTGACCTGAGGGCTGCATAAACCTTAAAAATACAAAAGGTGAAATTATCATCAGTTATCGGTGTTAGCCATTAGAGCAGGTACTTATCTGTTATTGGCTGAAAACAATACACATTGTGCCCTAGGTAAAATGATTAATTCACAATTACAATCATTTGTTAAGGAAAAGATACTTTCATTCTGCAGCGTCCTCCAAGTTCTGTGGATTATTTTTTGAAAACATAATGTCTGCAAGAGAAAGTTATCAACATGAACTTTGTCATTTGTAAAATAAGGCCAGAATTCAGGTAGTTTCAAAACTTAAGGGGGCAACACAACACCAGAGTATCCAACAGCTGCTGCTCTTTGCTAGCTACCATTAGCTATTTAGATCGGTTAGGGATGGAGCCTAGTTGCTCTAATAGCTGACTATAGCACCTGTCAGAAAGTAAGTTTGTTTGTGTTCTAGTGGTTCATTTACTTATGACAAGTCCTCAGGGTTAGTGTATGAGAAAGAAACAAACGGAGGAGAGAAATAAGCCTACATTGAAATGGTTTTCAGGGGCATCTGGGTGGTTATCTCATCTGCGAGTCAGTCAGCCTGAAGTTAAGGAGTTGTAGATGTGTTCAGCTGCAATGGCATCCCGTCACATGTCTCCATACAGTGGTGACTCATCTTCGCACTGACCGACTTTCACACCTGAATCCCATTAAATTACAGAGATGTGTCTAAGACTGCGGGACATCACGCTGATGCCTAATGAATACAGTTAAACGACAACCATTGTTTCTCAATGAAAACTTCTGTTTTACTTTGTTTCTATGTGGCAGACCCTGCCACTTTTCTAGCTTTGAACAGTGTTCTGGGGACCGAATTCCCCACTAAGAACAGCTTGTTTCATCACTTATTGAACAATTAATTATTTCAGAGTTTATAATATTACCTCACTTTGAATTTCTTCTCCTAAACTACACTGTGCCCCTTTAAGGACAGTTGCTCCAGCACCTGTGCCAATCAAATCCTTCCAATGACATGATCTAGGGGCCTCCTGTGGCTCAGAGAGATATTGATTGGCTTAACATGTTCAATCTATTGACTGTGATCTAACAGTCTTTAACTCTAACCTCAGTCCGACTGACTGCTTGCATCACAATGCAGCGAGTCTCTTACAGAACGTAACACAAACATGGCTCTGACAGAGTTGATTAACGTGCAATTTTCCAGCCAGCACAATATTGTGATTTTGTTCAATTAACCATTGACCCATTAACCAAAAAAAAAAACACGTTAAGCTCTCCCTGTGTTCGGGAGCCCTAAGCAGGCACTTGTATTTTTTACCAAAATCTTAACTTGATTCAAAAAGAAAAGTAAAAAAAAGAAGAGAATAAAATCAAGCTCTTGGGCAGAAGATGGGAAAGCAGACGAATGAAGAAGGAGGAGAGACTATGTAGAAGAAAAAGAAGAGTAGTTGATCTGAGATTAGAATAGAGGAGGTTACAGAGTCTCCGGATGGATGGATGGAAGTTTCTAGGATGGAGTGACGGAGAAATGTGTCATTGCTTATGTAATTTTTTCCATTTATTCATGCATCCTGAGAGGAAGATTTTAAATTGGAAGCGAATATCACATTTTGTGTTCTACTTCGTTTTTTCATTAAGTCATCTCCTCAGTCACCTCCTCCTTTCATCATCCTTTCTCACTTCTCCGTCTCTTTTAAACAAGTATAAATCATCCGAAGACACACTTGCTTTTTATCTGCCTGAAGTTTAAAAAAAAGTCTTAAAAATTGATTCCACAGCACTGAAATCAAAACATGTCACACCTTTGAGGTCAGAAGTCAGAGGGAGAAGCATGACCCCCCAGATGAAGAGAGCACCTCTCGGGTCGGCAGGTCAGATTAATATTGGACTCATTGGAGACTTCAATCGATTGGCCTCCACGCCTGCAGCTGGAGAACCCTTTAATAATGTGAGTTGAAGGGCCCTCACATGTCGGTACGAATAACAATCAACCTCGCATGTGCTCGATCGTTTATTTGCAGACATGACAGCAGGCTGATTAGTGACTACTCCTTCTCATCATGTGAAGGGCTTTACATGTTATCTGTGGCTACAGGCAGCTGATGAACCTTTTGATTAGATGTCGACTAAAGTAAACCTTCAAGACGTTTAACCACAATAATTAATCTGATGATGATGTTTTCTGAGCGTTCGGTACTTGTTGCTTCAACCTGATCAATGCCAGACAGAACGGACTCCAGATTTGAATAGCATACTTGATGCCTCCAAAACTGCCTCTTTCTCTTCACTTGTGGGCAGGTCTCATTCACAATTCACATTCACAGGTCCTACTGTCAGCAATTACTGACAAAAGGGAAGCAACTTTAGCAGTGTCGGTAACGTTGCTTGATACTAATGGCATCCCTTCATCCCGAAGACGATAGAAGATGAGTTTGGGACGATTGGAGATCTTCCCTTGGAAGCCATCGAGGTGAGTATCTTTTGTGTTTTCTATGTTTAACCCTCACTTTGCAAATGACAACGGAACTGAGAGCTGGCAACGACAGAGCACATCTTCACAGCATTAGCATACAAAATAAAAAATTAGGACATTTTCAAAGGGAAATACTAAAGTGACACTGAAAATACATGGTTGTTTTGACAGTGTTTTAAAGTACGAGGTAGTGTGACGGTTAATGCGCATTTAACTGGGAAAGGAAGCTGAGGCCACTCGTCTCTATCGGCTGGAAACAAACTGGCGTCAGTGAATCAACAAATTCAGTGTCAGGCCTACCGTGGTACGAATTTCCCGACCCATTCAGACACACGTAGCTCAACATGTCCAATGGTTAATCAGCAGAGAGAAGACTGGTTCTGGTACTTTCACGTAACAGATCCATGTAATAACGCAACAGCTGAATAATTACTGGAGAAACTCCTGGAGCCGAAAATTTTCATAGTGTTCAATCATCACTGTTTGGCTGCTGCTTTTCAATTAGAGGCTGACTGGCTGTTTTGCTCGTGGCAAGCCACCAACCGTTTCTAAAGAGAAGATCATCCTCTTAAACAGAAAATACACATTATTCTCTCCTTGGCTTGGCTCTCTCACAGTTTTGAAATGGAAAACCTCTTTCTAAAGACGAGAAATAAGAGCGGAGAATCCTTTAAGCCCAGAGTCCACAGGGAAGCTCTGCTTATCTCCCTGTTCTCAGTGAACGCTGGTGCGGCTGCACATCCCTGACAGCGTTGAGGAAGCTGCCGACTCTCCAAAACTTCAAAATGTTTTTTATGCTTCATCCAGGACAACTCTAACAGGTTTTCAGCAAGAGCTACACTCACTCACACAGTCATCAGTTCAGTTTGACAGGCCTCAGGTGAAACACCATGACAGGTCTGTACTGAGATGTATTTCAAATGTTTGTGTTTTTTAATTAATTATTCAAAATAGTTTGTATAAATAAATAAAGCATGTACTTAAACCAGGCTAAATTTCTCTGAGAAGTGAAAACATTTGATCAAGGATTCATTTGAGTGTTTTTTGCGACTGCTACAGGGTATTACAAGGTACAAGGTACCTAACATCTTGCGTGTAGTTCATGGCACAATGAAAGTTGGGTTAAAAAATGATTTGTCTCTTTCCATTCACTGCCAGACAAAGTTTTTTCCGACAACAAGGTCCCATGGGCTCCAGGGGAAGAGGGCGTGACAATGAGGAGAGACAAGTCATGTTTGATCCTGCTTGAGTTGTGTCATGAATCACACACATGTCGATTTAAAGGATAATATTTCAAGTGATAAAGTGTCGGTTTGTTGGAATTAAAGTAAAATATCATGTTGTTTTGTTTTTATAGTAGAGCGCTCAGTGAGCTACATCGTCTTGCACAACACACGTCACCAACAGCAACATGGCCGCCAACTCGGTACTAAATTAGATGAAAATCACAATAAATCGGCTCATATTGACAACTGCAGTTTCAGGTCTGCGAGCTGCTTATATACAGGAGCAGCTCTACAGTGTTTAAAGGGACAGTGTGTAACGATTTATGTAATTTATTAACTCAAATCAACGTCTTTATTCATAAGTAAGTCCTCATTGGTGTACAATTACCTCTGCCAACAATCTGACTTATCCTCCTGAGCGAAGAATTACCTATCTGAATTTACATAGCACGGGCAAGCTCTATGGAGGCCGCCATGTCTTTCCGGTTTTGAAAAAAAACTATGGACTGCTGAGAGGGACACAAAGCACAATGTGGTACTACGTAGTAAGGCTAAAGGCGTTTTCGCTCAGAGCTAGCTTGACTGCGGAACTGAGAGGGAACCTCTAGTTTTATAGCCTTAACTGACTTCTTAATAGGACTAGTTGTTAAAGATTCAAACAGCACAGCAATTGGGGTTGGAGCTGTCCTCTTGGGTGGGGTGGAATTTTGAAAATGAGTTTCTTGTCCGTCAGGGCCACCGTAGCTTCCGGAACGTCTCCAACGTCTTCAGAACAGGAGGGGTGAGCAAAGGAGTGTTGCAATGTAGAACCTCACAGCTAGATGGCGCTAAATACTTGACATATTACACACTGTCCCTTTAAGATTTAGAGACCTTTCAACCTTTGACAGCAACAAACACCAGTTACAAGTCGTCACACAGTGCCATTCAGTCTCATGATGATTTGCTGCGTCGGTCCAGTTTTTTAAGTACTTGCATATTCTGGAGCTGAAAATAAAAACGAGAACAAACATCTGCGGTCACGTCCCATCAGAACAAAAGCACTTCAGACTGATTCAATACACTATACACTATATACTATATACTATACACGTGGCATAAAGCTGCCACTACCAGCTCCATTAATATCATTGCTACAACTTACTATTTACTAAAATAGCTAAAATGGATCCCATTAACTCTGCTTTACTGGACAAATGTGACTGAGTGGTCTTGAGCACCGTTCAGCACAGAAACATGACTAGATTCAGAGACAAACCGAGCCTTTTAATGTGTCGTCTCACGTCTTTCCTCGTTGCTGCCTCAGATGAGTGTGAATAGAGCTCAGTTTGCTACAAATTAGGAAGTGCTGAATAGGTGTCATCAAGGTGTTCTCTTGGCTCTTGAGCAGACGATAACAAGATATAAAAGAGGAGTAATTTGAGCAGGAGAAAGAGCTGGAAACTATTTGTCCTGATATTGATCCTTTGCTGCCCCCGTGTCTGATTCTGACAGTATAATGAACCCCTGCAGCAAGAACTCAGTGGGAACATGAACCAGTAAAACAATGCCATATTCATTCACACACTCTGTAGGATACTCTCAACAGTGCAAAGCTAAATGCAGGCATGCAACCGGTCTATAATAACTAGCTCATCTAAAATGCATGGCGCTCTTGTCGGAATACATCGGTCTACATTAGAGACTCCCCTGTTCCCACTCGGGTTAATGTAATTCCATCTCTGGCTGACCGTAAGTGCAGCGTGGAGCTTTATGTTGAAAAATTAGCCCCAGGAGACGTATTTCTCCCCTTCCCAATCCAATCGGCCTCCCTCTCATTTGTATCAATTAGGCAACAAACAGGATTACTCGGACTGCTTGTGCAGCGAATGCTGAAAAGCGTTTGTACTACAGGGACACGGAGAAGAAGACTACGAAGCCTCAGAGCTCCAAGGTCCTTTGATTGGCTTGTATTTACATTCTGCTGAGTGCTGATACACCGATTTAAACGCTTTAAAACTAACAACTATAGTCGATAACAGTCTGCCCTTAGGTGGTAAGCTGCTATTGTTATTGACAGCATTAAACATCCACATACATTTTTTCACAAAACACTAAAACCAGAAAAGCTACCCTCAAATTCACATACACATTTCACAAACATGTTTAATCAAAGCTTCATATTAAAAACGAAAAATGAATTCTTTTCCATACACAACCGTCAAGAATCCAGTCCAAAATGCTCATTTTCTAAGAGAAAATCCATTAAATTTTCGGCTGGTTAAAATAATTGGAAAAACTGAAGTCAGCAGCAAGTTGGAGTGACCATTTAATTCACAGTGGCCATCCTCCAGTCTATTAAACCACTGTGTTAACCTCTGGGATGTTATTAAAATCACAGCCACGTGAGTGTTGTCATGAATTTATCCTGCAGCATTAAGATCGTTAACATCA
This sequence comes from Sparus aurata, assembly GCF_900880675.1. Classification (NCBI taxonomy): domain Eukaryota; kingdom Metazoa; phylum Chordata; class Actinopteri; order Spariformes; family Sparidae; genus Sparus; species Sparus aurata. Next base: position 5,138,743 of record NC_044204.1, on the reverse strand, counting down.
CGTCCATTGTGAGTGAGAGAGTTTTAAAAACATGAATAGGATTTTCAGCAGAGCTGCAACTGGTCTAACACGAGCCAATAATTCATTTTTCAGATCAGTTTCTTTACTATGCATCCACCGCAGTGCTGCTCATGCATAAATCAGTACAAGTGGTCTTTTCTTTCCATCTTAAGTGGGTAAAATGTGACACGGTTTTAATGGTGAGGCAACTCAAAAGGTCACTGGAGAAAGTGATATATTCCTTCAAGTTTATAGTTACGCGTACAGCAATTACACCCTGAAATACTTCCTTAAATTACCAAAATATAAATATACGAATATATAGCTGAGTGAGATCCATGTTTAAAGCAGTACCAATAAAGAAACGTAGAAACAATTATGTTAATATCAGGAATAAACACACTGAAATTGGATTTAGGTGTGTAGAGAAGACATGACAGTAAAAAAAAAGAAGAAAAAAAAGCCATAAATGCCCCTCTTTAACACCCTGTTGTCATGGCAGCGTGGGCATAACTACAATAGTGGAAGAGGGGATGTGAAGCAGACCCGATGCAGCCAATGATGTGCGACTTCTTGGCGCCAGAACTGCAATAAAGTCAGTAATAAAGAATGTAAGACAACAGAGACTGACTGCACAGTGTCTTTATTCATTACTAAGTGTGAGGCTGGAAATGTGCTCATCAGGACGAATGCAGAGTGAAACCTCTCGTCCGCTGTGAACCAGCTCATGATTCAACTGGCGCCGTTAATTAACTTTTACATTTCAGCTTATGTTTCAAGGTCACTTGCACCCTGCTTCTGTAGCTTGAGGCAAATAAACAACCCTGAAGCAGAAACGTAAAGTCTTCCATATTTATACGTGTCTTCTTATTCAGTGAGAATCTGCGAAGAGCTGTCTGATTACTGATGGTTCTGATTACAGACTGCTCCGTAGCTGAGCTTTACTTTAACCTCACTGTGTCCTTCTATGACTTGACAGCAGTGGGAATAAGATTGGAGATGATTTATATTAACGGGTGGAACGACTGCCAAACCAAACTGAAGCACGGGAAGAGCTGAGGGAGGAATTCCATCAGTTCTGATGTATCAGCCCTCTTTTCATCAGGAAAACAACCATTTAAGTCAACGGTGAAAGCTGCTTATTACGAATCAAAATCGATGTCATTATGCGGTGTGGAGACCTCTAACCGCTTAAGTTAAAGCAGCAGAAGGAAGAAGTCAGGCAAAGTTGCATAAAGAGCGAAAAACACCACTGTTCATGTCGAGCATTAAATCAAAACTAAATGGTGATCATGTCAGTAACATAACTCAAATTATGTACATAACACTGGTATGATCCTAACTGAAATATGTGACGTAGATATCCTAGCCCAAACTGCACTTTTCCTGAACTTACCAACAGTTAGAGTACAATGAATATCTTCAAACAGTGGTCATGCTGTTTTAGGAGACGCTGGCTATCAACCTATTCAATGGTTTGGAACACGAAGCATTGGACGTTGGATTTCTGTGCATCTTTAAATTGATTGATTTATGGACAGGTGTGCTGACAGGGTTTGGAAGTAACAGATTACTTCTAAATTAGTTTATGTAATCGGATTACAAATAAAGGGAACTATAATCAGGCTAAATTACAATTGAAAAAATATGTAGTTAGATTCAAGTTACATGGAGTACATTTTTGAGTTTAATGAATATGAACATGCCAAATATATTCTTCTATATCACAGTAAGTTATTCCTCTCAGGTGGTAGAGTTTTTATTACTTGACTAAAGTCAACTGGACTTTCCCTGTTACATCCCAGACATCTGTGCACCGGACTTGGAATGAACTCAGCCCTCAAAACTATTGGAAGTCAGTTTGAAGACGGATAGAGTACAGAGGCGATTTACAACGTATAAATATCTAGAGCTTACACATAAGCAGAATAAGTGGTCACAATCTAGCGTAACTTCTCAGTGGCTTGGAGGAAATGAATCCCCAAAGACTGAACTGATCGAATGCTTTTTGTATTTCATTTACCCATCAGAGAAAAATAAAGTTTTTGCAGCCATCTTAAAAAAAAAAAAAAAAAAAAAAAAAAAAGAGTAGAGCACATGTGAATACTGTAAATGTTATTTATTCTGAGCAAGGAATAAAGAAATAAAAGGCTGCTGACACTAAAACCCGGTGAAAGTGATTTTTCAACGAAAAATCCCAAACATTTGTTGGTTTCAGTCTGTCCAATATGACGATTTACAGACTTTTAAACTGTTGATATAACAAATGCTGGGAGAAGTTGTTTGGGGCTTGTTCTTGTGAACTAAACACATTAAAATTATTATTAGATGCAGCCAGAAAAGAGAAATTAAGTCTTCTTTGGGTAGCTGCATCATCATCATCATCATCCTCATCATCATTGTTCTCCTTTTAAAGTGTCCAGTGATAAATTCAGAGAAAATCTCACTCAAACTGTTTGAGCAGAGAACTTCCATCCACAGGAGATGGAGAATAATGGGTGTTCTGTCATGTAAAACTAGATTAAAACATTTCTGCGTGACATGTACAACAAGTGGATATATACACGAAAGCAACTTCAAACCAACAGCTGTTACAAATCCTTTACACATAAGGCTCATAACTTTGTATCAATGTACACTGATAAATACCTGCATTTCTTTTGACAGATAAAAATCTTCATTCTACTGCCACATCAACACTGAAGACATACAACAGTACAGAAGCTTTAGAGTGAACTTACAGTACAATTGTTGGTATTTGACTGCTTACTAAAGCACGTGGATGGGGTTTATCTGATGGATAGAATACCTACAGCTTGATACTAAAACTTGTGTCTTATATTACATTACATATTACATTATAATACATGCAGAGCCTCTCTGTGATTAAACAAAAAAAAAAACATTTTCAAGGTTAGTTGTAAGTCTTAAAAATGCATGCTGTTGAATAAAAAAAACTATTAAATTTAATTTAGTACATACATTTAAACATAAAAACACATAAAAAAAAAGAATCAGATCAAAAAATAAAAGTTTTAAAGACAAGAGAAAGATGTTAAACAAAAGAGCTCCAACACAAACGGAACAACTACATTTCTTAAGTTGGATATATTATATTCGAGGGTTGAGTATCAGATTGATTTGACTGATTCTTGTTGTGCTCGTCAATCACCTTTCTTACGAAATCCTGGAATGGTACTTGTAGTCCCTTTATGCTACTTACAAAAAAGAACATACAATTCTATAAATGGATGCTGATGTAGCGCCTGATCTTATGAGTTGTTGTGTGTAAGATTACAGCAGGACACAAGGAAAGACAAGCCAGTCCCATTCACTTTTTAAATAACCTGAATAATGCAACACAACCAAAATAATAAGCTTCATGATTGAAAAAGATCTGTATTACTGTAATTATCATGGAAGAAGAAAGTCTTGTAATTGTGAGACACTGAAGACATACCTACACGATAAGGACCTGCACTTCTGATAAGTGAAATTGAAAAGCACAATTCCTAAAGAACCCATAGGTCTTGTTAATCTGAAACTAATAATTTGGATACTCATCCCTTTTATGTTCTAGACTGGTCATTACAGCTACTTGATTTAAAGTGTGTGTGATGTGTTGTCTATGACAGAATAGTGCCGCTTCAATGAATAAGGCATTAAAACAAAGTGCAACGAAAGATGTACATATTTTTTGTCCATTTTTTCTGAATGAAGTGGTGCGTGGTTAATCTCTAAAAGCTCTAAATGTGAAAAGTTTGAAGGACCAAATCGATACCAGTTTGTGAGGTAGTTTGATTTTTGACTAAAATATTAAACATCAATATATTCAGACTGTCAAAATGATAAATTACCTCTAAAAACCTCTAAAAAGGAATGATCTAGCTTTTATCATAATTCTGTTGTCATTAGATTGCACTCTATGGCTGAACTTGGATGAAATGTTACTGCTAGTACTCATGTATGTCAGATACAACAGGACACGGCAGTGGAGACATGATGAACCACAACACCAAGCACCACGAATCCTTACAGCTTCAAAATGCTTAAACACTTGGCAGATGTTTCCTTAAATATCTGCCGAATCCAGGAAATTGACAGCAGCAAATCAAAGATGAAAAAAATTAAAATGTGCCCACAAATGGTTTCTAAGATGGCCTGGGTGTGTTACTTCCAAATGCCAACAGTCATTTTGCTCCTTCACTGAACCATGTATGTGGAGAACGTCTCTTCGTGTTTGAGTCCATTACGGGCGATGATCTGCTCGATGGCGATGTAGGTTCCTGTCAGGAACCCCACAATTCCAATCAGGCTGATGACGATGTTCTTGAGAGTCGCCAGCGGCGACAGGCCCTCCGAGTGAAATGTTACAATCTGGAGGAGAGGGGGAAAGATCAGCGCCAGGAAGCTGCTGCTGAGGGAGCCAACCAATGAGATGACAAGGTCCAGCTCAGGGATCAGGACAGCAAGAGCACCTGGAGGACGAAGACAGAGACAGAAGGAGCTTAGTGGTGGATGAAAACTCACTCAATGTGACTTTATAATGTTCATTGCTGGCTCTTTTTTCTTTTTTCTTATCCCAGCTTTTATATCAGACCCTCACTTTTAGGAAGTTCAGGAGTTTATTGAGCCTAATACAGGGCTTCACAATTATTTGAAATTAGGGATGTTAATTCATCACTGTTAAGAACTGAACTCATTAAATTTATGTGTTAATAATATTAACATATAGTTAATTCTTGTGTCAGAATTCACAGATGGTCACAAATTCCATATACTTGCTTATCAAATACAAAATACAGATAAGATAAAATATATTTAATTAAAAAACAACTTATTTGCATTAAAATCAAAAGAAAATATTTTATAAAAATAACTTTTTAGCCACAATATTTAACTCTGGATTAACTGTTTTGCACAACATCCCAACTTTTTTAAACTCAGGGTTGTGCTGTCAAATGTTGGAAGTTAAACAGACTTGCATTTATATAGTGCTTTAGGAGTCTACCAACTACACACAGTCCAACCCCAAGCGCCCCACGATATGCTCATTCACACATCCAACATGTACAACATGCCAATGAAACAGCCAACAGGAGCAATTTGGGATTCAGCATTTTGCCCGAAGATTCTTTGATATGTAGCTGGGGGATCCCGACCAATGACCTTCAGATGAGGGGATACTAATGCTACTTCTCTACCTCCTCGTTCTGTTTTATTTATGAGAGTAATACTGGGAGCTGAAAAACAAAAACAAAAAACAAGTAATCTCCTTTATACAACCAAGTGGTAAACTTAGCCCTGTCCTTGCTTGTGACAACTGAGCCTTTCAAGTATGCTCCTTTATTACCCAATAATGATACTATCATTAACCAATTAACCTGTTTACCTGTAGAATGTTCCAAACAGGTGTTTTTGGGGCATTACACAACTTAAGTTGGTGAAATCACCAAGTTGATATTATCTTTGTACTGATTTCAACTGAGTATTTGTCAAAAAGGATGAGCAAAGTATCATATTCTGCTTTATTTATGTTTTACAGTGCCCTTATGAACCATGCTACATTTTCCCATTTCAAAATCCGCTGGTAACCCTCGCTCCTGACACTTTCTTGTGGTTTAAGTGCCACCTTGGCATCTTTACTTGACATTTTTCTTTTGATTTTGTTGATCGAAAGATTTTACTATGACCTCCTCTTTTGCCTTTCCATATCACAGTCACACAAAAATGATCACGCTTTACAGAAAAGCTGGAAGAGGAAATGATTGAAGAGGAAAAAAAGAAAAGACCCGTTTCTTCAATTTGATCAGCACAGATCGGGTCCGAAAATTAGACCTACTGTAGAAAACAAGACAGTGAAGAGGGATGGATGAGTGATGAGGGCAATCCTACAAGGGAACGTACTGGAGGATGAGAGAGTAGGAGTCCAAAAAGATGGATGAGGTCAGAAAGGTGACAATGTGAGGGAAAAATGGGGGGGAATGACAAATTGAGAAGGAGAGAACAGAAACACCTGCTGTGAGGGAAAAAAAACGTGACTGTTTTGTTTTTCATGTGTTGGCGGGAGCACTCGCCACGCTGCTACGGTCACCTGGAACCTGTGTCACCTTCACCCGTTGCTGTGGAGACAGGCGTAAACAGCGACAGGCAGCTGTGCTTGGACAAAACAAGCTCTTGACGCCATGTTGCATTAGGACAACTGAGGTGCGTGTCTGTCTCTGCTGACACCCTCCATGGCGAGGGTTACACCTTGAGACGGGCACATGGGCAATTGTTACATGCATGGACGCACCGGAAGATAGTCCTGCTGGCTTTGCTACGCACACACAAACACAAACACACACACACACACTTCATCTCTTGCTCGGTCCATTAGCATCTTCTCCGCAGTGAGCGGAGAGGACAAGTCGGGTGTTCTCTCAGTGCGTCAGACACCCATTACCAGCAGCTGATAAAAGACTCTTTGAACCTTAATCAATCGCGCTGCTGCGTATTCACAAAGTCTGTCAAATTAACCTATGGGGTGATGGCAAGGTCGAGCTTTAATGTGACAAGTACGGCGAAAGCACCTCGCTGCCACACGCTCGTGGGGAGTAAACCTGTCACTTCCGGGAAAAGGCCCTCGCCGTTGAAGGGTGCTCTTCAAACTACATTTGAAGGTTTCTGAGCCATCAAACAAGGTAGGCATGGCCGTGGTGGAGGGCGGGGAAGGGGATGAGACCAGGAGGGGCAGGGAATACCTTAAGAACGCTCTAAGCTTTCATAGCAAATAAACCGCAAGGCTGTAGCTAAAAGGCTGTCTGGCATCCCCTGAGAGGGAGGAGGAACGAGGATCATCAGGCAGCTTCAAAGGGTGTAGAGAAGAACACTCTGAGCACACTAATTTGGTCGTACAACCTCCAATCTTACAGAAACAAAGAGAAAATACTACACTTTTTTCCCCATCAGCCTGCTGGGCTTTTGTACGTGTGCGCCTACAAGGAATTTGACTTAAGTTTGTTCTCTCAATGTACTTACACAGGAATGGGCAGGAAGCTAAGAACAAATTGGGCAAATAAAGGCGAAGCGTGGGAGAGAATAAAGTAGAGATGCAACTAATAGTTTGTTTTTACTGACGACTAAACTGCTGATTGTTTTCATGATAAATCAATTAATCACTGAATCTATAAAACTCAGCAAGCTCAGCGGCTAGAGCAGGTTGGCTAGTGATCAGAAGGTCGCTGGTTCAATCCCAGCTCCGGGCTGAGCTGAGCTGCATGTCGAAGTGTCCTTGAGCAAGATACTGAACAAACTGCTCCTGATGTTGGCAGCCTCTGCGGTGAGCTGGCGACTTGTCCAGGGTGTACCCTGCCCTCGCCCACAGCTGGGACTGGCTCCAGCAAAAAACCCTGTGACCCCATAAAAGGGATAAAGGGGTTACAGACCATGGATGGATGGTTTTTCGCTTAGCAGCTACAGTGAAGATTAGTGCTCAAAAACAGGGTGTAAATAACCTCTTTTCAAATCATTTTTGGGATCTCAGGCTTCCTGTAACTTGGATTGTGCCATTTTATGTTGTTTTTTTACATTTTGAAACAAAAAATGTTAACATGCCTGTCTGAAGTGGCTGCATTAACTTGAACGTGTGTTGAGGGTGTAAATAGTATATTTTTAAATAACTTTGGAATATCAAGGCTTCAGGAGTCTTGCATTCCACCAGGTGAGCTGTATGCAGCCATTTCATTGTTCTCTTTGGTTGTTTCTTTATGTTTTAAAACAAGTCCCCAGCTACTTCAGTTGTTTAAGAGAATGCTGCAACGCTGTTGTAAGATCACTGAGTCAAGACAGGTGGAGGTCTCATCAAAAATCAGGGTTTGCTAGGAAAATAAGAACAATAGTCACACAATCTACAAAAGTCTTCAGAACAACAAACTATTGAGCAACTAAAATCTCTGAACTTTTATCTTTACACACCCTGGCATTGGCAGTCACACTGGGCAGGCCAGACCAGTACAAATAAGCAGCCGAAGGAAGAAAATTAGTACTGACTCAAAGGGAATGAGGAAGGCGGGGGTTTGTCAGCGGGCAGTTTGTGAACTGAGCCCACAACTTTTAAATCCGCTGGGAGAGATAGCTCCTCAGCCAGGTGGAGTCAATTACCACCAGAGCCATAAAGCTAGTGCCAGCAACAGGTGATGCTCTGAGGGTGGATCAAAGATAAGTAGGCAGGGGGATGGTTTCATTTTCTCCACAGTCAACCTGGATGTACTAGACACTGTCCGGTCTTTATTCCTTCAGCTCGCTGTCAGCAGGAGGGAGCCACAGGATGCAGACACCTCCATCTTGGGCGTACAGGAGCAAACTTTCATCTGACACAGTCAGAGCTGGATGATGTTCTGCTCATTAAAGATGGGCAGAACACACTCTTAGGCTGTTTTCACTGGGACCAACAGCAAGTGAACAGTCAAGCTCTGCATATGTTAATGGTAGCAGCACCAGCAGCAGCAGCAGCTGGATTAAATTTTTTAAAGCTCAATTTGAGCAAAGTCATAACAGCAGTGAGTAAAATAAATAAATCTTTATATTAACAATAGCAAATGATCAGTCATGAGTGCCTGTCAATACGTTAATCAGTGAGAAAGAACTATTAAAAAGAGGTGGATTCTGTGGTGGCCTGTTAAAGCGAAACTCTCGCCAAAAAGCAACCGAGGCTTTATTTGGGATTGAATATGAGTCAAACCTTCGTGTAAAAGCATAATTACGACTAAAGAGGCACTTTTAAGATTTACCGTAGTTTCGGTTTTGGGCACGTTAATTTTGAACGGGAGTGCATGGGGCAAGACATGCTAGCATCAAAATCGCTATTTTTATAACACTAAGAAGGCTCGACACAACATGAAACTTTGCTCGTAGCATCACTAGGGTCTCTACTCATAAACTCATGAACATTGAGAACATTGTTTGTGTACACATTGTTTATGAAAAAGAAGGTTTTTGAACTCGATCCTTGAGTGCGACCTGACAGGCAGGAGAGTAATGGTGAACCGCTCCTCAAGCGTGCCTGTCAGGTCGCACTCGGGGATCGACACTTTTTGCCTGCCATGACGGCGACGCGCAGGAGCGCAGCAGCTAACGTGAGTTTTTCAAAAACCTTCTTTTTCATAAACAATGTGTACACAAACAATGTTCTCAATGCTCTTGTTCATGAGTAGAGACCCTAGTGATGCGACGAGCAAATTTTCATGTTGTGTCGAGCCTTCTTACTGTTCTAAAAGTAGCGATTTTGATACTAGCATGTCCTGCCCCATGCACTCCCGTTCAAAATTAACTAACCCAAAACCGAAACTACGGTAAATCTTAAAAGTGCCTCTTTCGTCGTAATTATGCTTTAACACGAGGGTTTGACTCATATTCAATCCCAAATAAAGCCTTGGTTGCTTTTTGGCGAGAGTTTCGCTTTAATAAATGACAATTTCAACAACTGCCATATGTAGACCCTCTGTCTGCTTTTATTCCTTGAAGGTAAATCTATTATCTCGCAAACATTACAAAATGTTTTCTAATGATCAATGTAGGCGGTCTTTATTTCAGCAAGCTTTAAAACACTGACGGAAACCCTGAATATTTTGAAAATGTATCTGAATTACATGCAACATGTAGCTCCAGAAAGGACATATGATACAGGATGTCTGTGTGAGTGGAGTCCTGTGATACGCCAAAAACCCGGCACAGTGGTTTATAACAGTTAAAGCACTTGGACTACATTTATGCCACTCATATTACACAGTAATCAACCAGATATGTGAGCTTGAGTGTATTTGCTTAGCAATCACAGTGTATTGTTGCAAATATTGTTGCTGCTGGATTACCCTTTATCTTTTTTGTTTGATCATTTGTGTTAGTCCTGGAAGTGAAGGAGTAGTCTGAATACAGCCATTTCGTAGCAAAGATGGACGTCAGAATGTACAATAACTGTAACTGGTTAAAAGCTTTATGCTACCCGACACAGCTGATGGAGAAGCAATGATAATCTATATCATTGCCCTCTGACTCAGTGATGGTGAGGCTTCTTTCTTTCCTTTTGTAGAGAGAAGAACCATCTTTCCTAACGATCATACCACCACAGGACAGTTTGTAAGTCCATTCCATCAATGACAAATCCATAAAACAAGAAGCTGGAAGTCAAAGTTATAAACTCCTAAATATGCAGATTTGCAGTTTCTCTGTAGGAGCTGCACTGCCAGCAGAGTATATCATTTAACCAAACAGCCATGATCCCTAACGATCATTAACTTGGCATCAAACACACCTCCTCTGCCTATTTGTCTGAATAATTGCCCTCTCTCTTTCCCTCCATTTCTATATCAACATAACCTCTGGCTCACCTCCCTCTCGCCCACAACTTCACCACCCTGTTGAGTCAGCAATCAACTTTACTCCTCACCTCGATGAACTGTTCGAAACTCTTCGCCCAAGAGTTTGACGTTGCTTGGATTGATCTCTTTAGAGTTGCTGTAAGTACTGATGGTTCAGATACACTGAGCCTTTTTCTGCCACAGGACACGACAGGAATGATGGAGCTTTAGCTTTCAGTTGAAGGTCAACAGTGTGGTCCACGAAACTACAGAGAACATCCAGTGAAAATGATGACGCCAGGGTGATTTACACAGCAAACGCTGCTTACTCTAGTGCTGTAACAAGTAGTTTAGTATTTGAGCCATCAATGAGCTCAATTTTGGAACATATTTTTCTAAAAAAGTTATGTTTGAGGATTGTCAGTATAATTGGTGTTGACGCCAACAAATGTGTGGATCATATATGTCTTAAAGTTAACCTAACAAGAGTGTTGGATTCTATGAACTTCCCACATCTATGAAGAATTTTGTAAAAGCAAATCCTTAGCTGGTTGACAAAAGTGATGCCAATGTTGGTCCACAAATTGGGTTCAGAATTTAATATTATGGATGGATTGCTAAAGAAATTCAGATGAAACGGATGGATCCTGATGACTTGGTGATCCCCTGATTATTTGACCATATGATGGATTGCTACAAAACTTGGTACAGACATTCATATTCCACACTGGGTAAGTTGTAATGACTTTGTTGAGGCACTTTGCAAAACTGACAATATTCCCATTGGCCTCAGCTGTGTGTTATGCAAATGTTAACATACAAGCATAAGATTTAGATCATGTTAACCTTCTTCATATCAACATTTTCACTGTGCGCTGACATTCTGATGTCAGCACTTTGTTCAACGCTCGTGCTGCAACCAACGATTACTTTCATTCTTAATTATCGACTAATCTGTCAAGTAGTTTCTTGACCTTTATTCTTAAATAATAAAACGAAACCAACTGATTGATTGATTATCAAAGTAATTGGCAATTATCTAACAGTTGACAACAGTAAGGAATCGATTAATCGCTGCAGTGCTACCCTTAAAAACCAACAATTACAGTGATGTTCTGGGGTTTGAGAAACTTCTTTGTACTTTGTTGTAAGAGGAAAGTCAAGTGTTGTGTTGAATGTACCTTAATTCTCAGAACAGTCCATTGTGTATACCCCAAGCCAATATGAGTCATCATGGCTCCAGAACAAAATAAAAATAATTTGCACTTGACTAAGAAGCATTTTATGTTGGCCTCAGGAGAGGGTACATCCAGTGGGGGCTTGTAGAAAGGTATAGATATTTCCCTCCTCTGCAATTACAAGCTTTTGTATGAGGGGGTGGCTGTCCATGGTAAACTATTCCTACCTGATCCTCTACAAATGGCTAAAATTTCTCAGGAAATTACACAGATTATTTCAGCCCTTGGGATACATTGTAAGAGCAGTCAAAACCTTTGGCCAAGTGGAAAATGGGATGTGCACTCATCACAGTTACCAATTCAATTTATCGTGGCTCGTGGTTGCCTGAAATTACAAAACCCCAAGGTTAAGAGAAGCTGTCATTACAACTTTTACCTACGAGTGAGAGTGTGTGTGTGTGTGTGTGTGTGTTTGTGTGTGTGTATTCATTTAATCAGTCTGCTGGAGGGTATGTAATCAATTTGGACTATGATGCTTATTTATTTAATTTCCATTTAACATTTATTTAACTAAGGAATAATTTATTCAAGGCAGTTACAACCCTGAGTTACAAAGAGGGAGATAAACACAACACATATGTCAAAATGATGTATCAAGTGGTTTGACATTTGTTTGCAATTAGTTAAAAAAGTTAACGGTAGTGAAAGTGAAAGTATATGCAGTTACTGACTGAATCTCTGTGGTTTAGAGTTTTGTTTCACTGCTAGTTTTCTGTTCATACAGATATCACAACAATTTCTTCACAACAAAACCATACTGGAGCTAAATTCAATCTGTGTTGATTGCTAAAGCAAATCATCTCTTGCTGCAGCTTCACATCCAAAGATAGCCACTGGCATCTAGCTGGAGGCTTTTGTCTGATGCATTAGTGGTGTTGGAAGCACTGTTGCCCTTGTTCTATTGATTGATACGCTGCACTGGTATCTTGGTATTCTCATTCCCCTTACAGTAGAACAGCTATACCTTTAGTTTGCTGTTAGATGAGGTGCATACAACACCTTTATTCCCCTGCTGTCATGCCCTATAGGAAACCATTTGTGCCCTTGCAAACAGTGGACTGGATACAACTGCTCAGTGAAAGTATCCTCAACCTAGGGCTGCACAAAAAAATCGTTAAAAAAAGAATCGCGATCTCGATTAACACATACACGTGATCTTATTTCTACACATAGCGATTCTGAAGCATTTTATATCTCGAGCTGAATCACAAACAAATGCTCCTATTTTCCTCCTGGATTTTTCGAAGCGCCCCCAAACGCAGCACTGCCGCTGCCTCCTCCCTCAACCTGTGGTAAAGCATCTTTACAAAACGGGATTCAGCGGAGGAAGCCCGCCTGCAGTTGAGTGTTTGGAAGGAGTGAGTGAGAGGCCGTTTTTAGATGGGGCAGCAAGTCGCCAATCTGCCCGTCTTTTGGGCAGCTAGGTCCACGGTTTTAGACAGAGGGTGGCAAATAGAGAGTCTGTTTAGGTCCGCCGATTTGCCGCCTCAGAGGGTACACTTATTTCCACCTCGCCTGCTAGATGAGCAACTGGACAGCCGCTGAGATCCGGGAGATGCTAGCGTCTCCTAGATCTCTAGCTGTTTCGTTGTGTTAGCTTGTTGTTGTAGCGCAAGCTAGAAACGGTCGCTACTTTCAAAGTAAAAGCCCCCCGCTAAGAACCCAGTTCTAAACTACAATGGAGTGCAATGTAAAGCTCTTATTTTGAAGACAAATTTGTTGTCAACTGTTCCCAGCCCAACTTCGGGCTTCATGTCACGTCACATGTTTACTCGTTGAATATTACGCCTCCGTTTTAGAAAGCCGATCAAAGCAGCTATCACATATCACCTAGCCAAAGATACGGCCCCAATAAACACTGTACACGACATGAGGGATTAAAGGGTGCCCTCTCATCTTGGAGACAAATTATTATTTTTTTTTCTTTTGTAAAAATAATTTCTCATCCAATGATAGAACTTTAACAAAACAAAACAAAAAAAAACATTGCTTTGGCAGAGGCATATGCCATACTATAATGTTTTTTTACTCATCAGTGCAATAAACATTTTGTGAAAAAAATCGTGCCAGAGAATCGTGATCTCAATTCTAAGCAAAAAAATCGTGATTCACATTTTTTCCAGAATCGTGCAGCCCTACCTCAACCCTTTAAAAATCTTTAGCAGTAGTACTTGTGAGCCTCTCCACTTCAAGAGTTCAGACTTTTGCTCTCTTGCTGAAACTCTACTTGACTTGAAAAAAGGTATCTGGTCAGAAGTCATTCTTATCTGAATTATCTTTACCAACTTTCCTAAATTGTCCGTTCTGACCGAAAACACATCACTAACCCTTTTCAAGAGTTCATTTCACTTTCTGTTCACCTACACCTTACAATTATTGCCATTTACAACAGATTTGGTTGCATTTTGGTCTTTACCAGGTATTACAAAACACGTTTTTCAAACATTTGTAAGATTTTCCTCTTGCCAACAGGAACAGACAAAACATTGGAAAACAGATGACAGGAAAATGACATGCAAGCTTTGTGGCAAGGTTGTGGCAAGGATGGGACAGGTAGCCATAAAGTCATCTTCAATGACAGCACATGTAGTGGTACATTTCTACTATTCTCTTTCTCTTTGTGCAATAATTCATTGTTTCCAACCATAAAGTTGCAGGCCCCTCTGTGAACAAAAGTTTATTCTGTGCCATTTCAGATTTTTTTCTAACGCAAAGAAGTTATGAGTGTCTATAAAATTAGCAAAACAACATGGAAAGATTAACTGAACAACTTAGATAATCAGAGGCACTCAAAGATGTTTTTGCCAACTTCAGCAAAACTGATCGTTAAAAACTGGCTTGTAAGAAAAATAATCCCTCAGCTGAGCAGTGGAGTGTTTTTCTCATGAGTGGCAGTGATTTCATCTTCAAGTGCATGGAAACAGCTGCGCAACAAGCCCAGGATTACTTATACACAAAATGATCTAAAGTTAAGCCAAACCAGGCAGAGTGTGCTCTATGTTGGCACATATGTTATTTTGCTGTTGCAGTCATTGGAAGTAGCTATAAAAATGCTAAATAGGAACATAAATATACAAACACCACATGGAACACAAAGCTAACATTAAATTTCACATAAAAACAATGGCAAGCTTCTTTATTACCCTTCTTTAACAGTCTATGAACACTGTGAAGTACCCATGCGTAGAAAAATACACCTCTCAGTTCTGATCCTAAAGAAGAGAGATCTGGACTTCAACATCAGTCTAGATTTTATGTGCGAGTCTGATAATCAGGACCAGCAGAGAGTCCAGTGTAATGTGTGAACATACATGACTGCAAGGGAGGCGCATCATGGCCTTCAGGGTGGATTTACAACAATGTTTACTTTCTGTAGCAAATGCGTCAATCGTGGAAAATGATTGCTCTAAACTGTATGGCTGTGAGGGACATATGTTAAATAAGGAGGCCTGCTGCTTGTTTAGAGTCTAGTTTCATGAATAAATCCATATCAATCTCTTTTGATATTGTAAATTTGAAATGTATATCTTATAGCAAAATAGCAAGCAGGCCGAAGGGCGAGCAATCATGTTTCCTGGATAAGATGGAAAGTCCATATCAGATTATGAGGACAGACTGGTCACATCCATGAACGGCAGTGTAGAGGGGAGTAAATTTAAATTTCTGCTTTAAAATTTTACAAACTGAGCAAGATAAGGGAATGACAATGTTCTCTTGTCACTCAAAAGCTAACCCATACATGTCCATTCAAACTGCAGTTTGTTGTACAGTGGTGCTAAAAAACAAACATGTCCCTCATTTCATAAGGTTGGGACAAGAATAAATGAAAAAAATCACACACATCAAGGAGAAGACAGACAGATCAAGATGATGAAGGAAAGGGCATAAACAATCAAATGCGTCAAGGCAGCACCACATACAGTGATACAAAGGTTAAAAAAAGGACAAAGGCATATTTGATACACAACATAAAACCACAAAAAAAAAAAAATATAATAATAATATTATGGCAGCACACCATGATGAGCTGCCATTCTTTCTTTGGTGCATTGTACGACAATGAAATGCCGTCAAGGGACCTTTCTAGCCTGCCATGCCATTTGTTGAAAATGTAAGATTTCATTGTGTGATACCTGCAGGATGTCACAAACCAACATTCAACTGATAACAAATCTCACAGGTTAAAGCTCTTCCAGATGCCACTGGAGGCTGTCAAATTGTTTGAACAAACAAGAGGAAAAGTCATTAGAGTCGAAATGGTTTATCCTCTGGGATGCATGAATGTTGTCAGCATGTTAGTATACAAAGTTATGATCATTAACACGGTCTCTAACAACAATTTGATCAATTCAAATGCAGCATCTGCAATCCTTTTCTTAAACTCTAAAATATTTATTTTTGGTGTAGTATTTGAACTACACTGAAAATAGTATTTGAACTTGTCTAACCCTAACCTGTGAAAAGCCACAGGACGAAGTCAAGCTATTGTTTCTTTTTGAAGGAGAATTTGACTATGTAAATGAAAGTTTTCAGGAGATAAAAACAATAATCTGTTGATCTTTGGAAGGCCAGATGTGACAGTTGAGCAATGGAATGGCCGTCAGAGCTGGAAACATTTTTTGATCAAGAATCAGACTGAATCATGAACCTAAAGACAACACTCAAATTGAATCATAAATCCGGACAATCACGATGTCATGACAACCCTATGTATAGTAATTAACTCTACACATACATACATACCTACATACCAACCTACCTACCTACCTACCTACCTACCTACCTACCTATTGTTTTATGGGGCACTATATTGTTTTAGATTTAGGACAGTGTTATTAGAGCTGTCCTGAATACCACTTTTTGGGGCACTGGAGCTTTGGTTGTAATCAACAGACTTACAAAAAAAAAGAAAAAAGAACAAATGCTAAAATCGGTCCCTGAATATAGCTACTTTAACAGCCAATGAAAAATTCCATATATACCTGAAAGAGAGCAATTCTTAAAAAAAAGCACTTATGACACTATGACAGCTTTTTTGCAGTTTATCTTTATCAAGTCTATATTTAGCAAGAAAATTACCACACAACAAAATCAAACAACCAAACAAAAAAAGACAACAAATATCCCTAACCCTGATATTATGAACAGTACTTTTTACACAAAAGCATTGTCATGCTAAAGTTATCTTAGATATCTTTGGATGGGCTGAAAACAAAAACAACTGAAAGTTGTTCCAAGAAAGTGGACAGTTTAACAAAAGGCATTCATGTTCTTTTCACTTTAAGAAGTTGAAGGAGAATCCAAAATGGATAAAAGTCAAAAGCCTCCTTCTTTGAACTACAAACACAGGGATACTGCAATGAACATAATCACAAAAAGAACTGTGCACTGTGGGCAAAGAGGTTCCCAGTGGACACTTGTCTTTATCTCCCCACCAAACTAGGCTGAGGATAAACAAGCAACAGATTCACAGAAGAGACTGTTGTCCTTTCCTGGCCCGACATCACACTGACCTGTCTATATTTAAGAGCCCTTGGGTGCTACTGCTCATTTCTGAGGGGGCCTGAAAGTGCAAGAAAAACTTTAATAAGAACAGCACTTTTACGGAGAGTTGACCTGTGCATCCTGCTCGGGGAACTTTTTGTCCTGTTTTGTTTAAAAAGAAAAAAGAAATGGAGGACATGCAGGCTGCAGAAAGGAGTCTGATACTCCTCGATACAAACAATGATTGTCTTCACTTCACAAGGACGAAGGTATTCAGTTCAGGTAACATTTGGACACTCATCTTGCTTGACAATCTGCTGACTCTACTGTGTATAACCTCTAGCTGCAAATGTGCAAACTCACACAACTTGGAAAATCCTATCATGTCAGGATGCTAAGCTACACACAGCATGCTCATATTTTTTCAAACTCAGCCAGTCTGTGAAACTTTATACTAAAGGATATCAAAAGGGTAAGGAAGGCAAAGATCAAATTGGCAACTGAGGGTGTGTTTTTGTTTAGAGAGAAAACAATCCGATGAAGGGAAGTTGTTATATTTCTTCTTTGCACTTCAAATTTATTGATTCCTATGTTTAGAGACGACTTGCCACCAGTGACCATGGTAAAACCCCATTAAATGTGTCTGTTCTTCTCTGGATTACATATCTGCTTTGTGATCTAGACCTATGACAGAATTTCATCTTAAAGGGGTATTAAAGTGTATTAAGACACAGCCTGGTGTACTAACTGAAGCAGCGTGCCCTCATTAATGCAGTTCCATGAGTTTTTTTCTTCATGCAGTACCTTTTCTTCCCGAAGGCGTGGTAAGGTGTCAACACTTGTGGGTGGCTTAACAGTGCAGAAGAGGGATATGAATTTAAAGTATGTACAAAGGAGGACAAAAGGACATTTGATGGGTCAGAGGGATGGCCTATAAACGAAGGAAAACAATCAAGACTGCATGGGGTCCTTTGGTTTGCAGACAGGAACAAATGAGATTTCTCAGACGTATTAGCTATCGTCAAAGGATATCCTTCATCAATCACAGAGCGGGCACATAGAGACGGACAATTTTTCCAATCACATCTACGGGCAATTTGGAGTCAGCTATAGAAACACGCAACAAATGAAATGCACCATTGTGTTGAGTAAAATCACGGCTTGCTGTTTATAACGATTGTTTAAACATTGTAGGAAACATCTAAGATAATGTAACCACACAACTCAACAAAATATGAAACAAAAAAGGTCCAGTTGTTTTGAGACCACCCAATGGCGGAAATGTTACATATTCTGTCTTTTAAGCTGC
Source organism: Sparus aurata (assembly GCF_900880675.1). Classification (NCBI taxonomy): domain Eukaryota; kingdom Metazoa; phylum Chordata; class Actinopteri; order Spariformes; family Sparidae; genus Sparus; species Sparus aurata. The sequence goes on along the minus strand of NC_044204.1, from coordinate 5,120,375 downwards.
TGAGGATTAATACAGATTTACTGCATTCGTTATTTATTTAGATACCATTCAAACATACATTGAATATGTTTTAATGTGTCAGCCTTAACAGACTGAAAATAAAGTACAAGAATATGTTATGCTCCAGTTCACCTTCTGGCATCATTAGAATTTTTAGGTCCTATAAATTAGGTCACATGTTAAAACTGATCTAGACACAGAGAGTGAGAAAACACAATGACAAGAACTATGAGGGAGAGAAGGCTGACAACAGAAAACAGGCTGAAGAGGAGTGGAAATGAAGAAGATGGAGTTGGAGGGTGAGGCTGACCTTCCCCGCCCCGCAGGAGGTCTGTGCTAAAGACAGAAATCCTCAGGCAGACCTGTCTGCTCACAGTCCAGCTACTCTGGCTGTGCTTCTTTTAGCTCGGCTGACACAGTAACTGTGCTGTGGTTTGGATGTTTGGGGACTGAGGTCGTCATTAAGAGATAAGGATGCTTTAAAAACGTGACTTGCACATTCAGCTGCTGTGCTCTGATTTGTTTCTCAGATGTGACCTTTAGGGCTGATTGTTCCTCCTGTCACTTGCATGTAATCAGGTGAGACTCCTGCATTCAAGACTTGTTACCATATCCTACAGTGGGTGCTGTGATAATGAGGCAGGCTGAGAAAGAGGTATGTAATGTGTCACACAGCAGTTTGAGTCAGTGTCCAACTCCTGTCCTGAGACATTTAGATACTCTGAGGTAAATACAGGTACAGGTGCATAGGTTTAGGGTTTGTATACACTGTAAGGCCAAAAGTGTGTGGACATTTCCTCCTATTGTTCATTCATGATTTCAACTGACACCCATAGCTCCAGTACAGGGAAATCTTAGACTTATTACATACAATCTTGCATCAATCCTTGAATGTCATAAAAATAACAATAATTAATTCTGAGTAGCAGAATTTTGTTTTGTCTGGTTTGTTACCCAAGTAATCAAATCATGACCTAACATTTGTTATACCATCCCCAAGTACCTCCAAGTTGGACAACACTGATTTAGACAATAGTGGGCCCTCAACTTTGTGTCAGCAGCTTTTGTTTGGTGAGAAATGTGTCTGGTTACCAAACTTGGCACTTGTAGGTGTACTGTACTACAGACGAACAAATCACATTAAATATATCAGTGGCAAAATTTCACTATCTGAGAATGCATCTGGTTTAGAGAGCAATTTAGGGTAGCTCGTTTATGTTCAGCCCAAAGCACTCAAGTGTAGTTATGGTAAACTTGCTGTAGACAAATTGCACTGCAATATTTGTAATGCATATATACATATCCATAAATCTGATCTATAGTGACTTTAGTTTTAATAATGGAGCTTTTCTGGAAGTGCTTTCTAAAATAGACCTTTAGACCTGAAGTATGTTCAACACATCACCAAACATCTGATCTTTGTGTGTCACTTCTACTAACAGACACAAGAAAATTCAGATGAGCTGAAAGTCATAGAAAGCAAAGGCCAAACACCAGACATAAAGGTGAACGTGTGCACACGTCATGTTTCTGAAAAGGTCTTAAATATGACAGCGCAACAGTCCAGCAACATGAAGCATGCATTCCCAGTGGCATGCCACCTTTGTGCCACAGTGCTCCAGGATGAAGTATTAAAAAAAAACAGAGAGGAAAAGGCTCACGCGACATCCTCATGTCCTCTCTTGTTCCCATCAACAGCTTAACAACACACGCTAGCTGCTCAACTCGAGCCTGTGGCAAAGTGACTCACACAAAGGAAGCACTTGTGGAAATGAAATGACCAGTACAGCCAATAAAGCTGCTACACAGGCAGGAAAATATTGTTTGGTTTCATGCCTTTTTTCTCAGCTAAGATGTTTGAGTAAA